>NW_026080570.1:0-888 GCF_006386435.1 Epinephelus moara | reverse complement strand
CTCCGCCTCCAGAGCTGCCGCTGGATAACAGGTATGACATCCTAAGCCTGCAGGACTTCCCTCCCGTGGATGCTTCGTCCAGCTCGCCTGTGGAACCTGTAGGCCTACATCCAGCTGGCCGTGGCTCTCACCAGTCCAGGAATCGGCGTCTGCTCGTCCAGCCTGACCCCTCTCCTCCATCCCGGTCAGGAGGAACCGCGGCCCAGCGCCACAAACATCGGGCTCCATCCCGTCACCGTCGAACCTCCAGGCAGTCGGAAGCGCGCACTCGGGAGCAGCGCACCCCCTCTGTGCTAGTGACTGGGACCTCCATGGTCAGGCATGTGGAAGTGCACAACGGCCGCACCTTCTGCCACCCTGGTGCCCGTGTCAATGAGGTTGCATCCTCCACCCTCCAGCTGACTGCACGGCACAGCTCGGCCTCCACGCTGGTCCTGGAGGCCGGTATCAACGACCTCAGGAACCAGCAGTCAGGGGTCCTCAAGCAGGACTTCATCTCCCTGGTGGACCGTCTGCTGGACACGGGGAAGCGGCTAATTATTTCCGGCCCGCTTCCCCCGCCTCGTTATGGTGACGTCACCACCAGCCGCCTTCGTCAGCTGCACCTGTGGCTGAAGGGATACTGCCTGTCCAAAAGTATCCCTTTTGTCGACAATTTTATAGCTTTTTTAAACAGACCCCACCTTTTTAAACGGGACGGCCTCCACCCAAACCAGGAGGGATCACGGCTTTTATCAGTCAACATTGACCTGACCGTCCGATCCTGCACCACAGCCACCTCCTGACTCACTGCTCACCCACCTCCACCCTCCTCCACTACACATTGCACCACACACTTCTCCCTCAGTAGCACTTTCTCTACAACCGGAAACACAGGACATTCACACC
>NW_026080569.1:0-1331 GCF_006386435.1 Epinephelus moara | reverse complement strand
GTAGCACAGTGTTAACAATGTTACTGATACTACTACGACTATTGGTAGACTAAGAAAATTCTTAGTCGGTGCAGCCCTAATGTTAAGTGATATGGTGCATAAAGTCAGAATTTAAGAAAAATATCATCACTGGAAAAAGAAAAAAACAAAAAACTTAATCCAGAGTTTTGCAGATTCCTCCCATATCAACATTCTTGTCAGCCCAAAGGCAGCACACAAGCAAAACCACAGTTTATATACATTCCTGAGACCCTAACCTCAATTATTACAACCACTGGACATTCTTAACCCCAAGCCGTAACCTATATCCTTAACCTGATTCTAATCTTAAATTAATTCTCTTTAAAATTAAAATCTTTCTTTTTAGTATAAATTATTCAACCCCTGTTGGCTCTGAAAGAGGCTGTTAAAAGTTGTTAATGGGATGGCAGCTTGGACTCACAGGAGTTACAATGGATTTCATTAGTGACCCGAAACGTCAAAGTATCTCAAAACTCGACATTGCTGCACACGACTGCCGTGTCACGCTGTTGCCTCATATCTCAGAAGCTCCTGTGGAAGTACCTTAGTTGAGAGTTCCCGGTAAAGCAATGAGTGTTGAGCACAGTGAGCAGATTCAGATCAGTAGCAGAGAAGTGAATTGTGACATTTTGATGCTTTGTTTTTGTGGTTATTGCAGGGACTCTGAGTTGGTACTGGAATTAATTTTAACTGCTAGGATTCCAATTTGAGTTATTGTCATCTGTGAAGGAGCAAGTTAAAACCCTTTTGGAGACACCGTTAAAGCCTGCAGACAGAGAGAATCTGAGATTGAAAGGGTGGATTTTCAGTGGAGTAATGCTACTACTGTTACATAACCTTTTGGAGAAGTGTCTTCACTTTTCAAAAGTCTCAAAGATCTCAAACTCAAATTGGTCCCCAGAAGGAACAGTAACAGTTAGAGGTGGGGGACTTGAGTCACATAATTTGAGCCCACCCAAGTCACAACTTTGAGGACTTTAGATTTGCTTGACTAACAATCATCAAAGACTCGACTTGACTTTGACTTGGTATTCATGACTTGAGACTTGACTTTGACTTGAGACGGATGACTTGAGACTTGAATTTGACATGAGAGCGATGACTTGAGACTGGATGGATGACTTTAGACTTGTCTTTGACTTGAGACAGATGACTTGAGACTTGACATTGTCTTGGTATTCATGACTTGAGACTTGTCTTTGACTTGGTATTCATGATTTGAGACTTGACTTTGACTTGGTATTCATGACTTGAGACTTGACTTTGATTTGAGACGGATGACTTGAGACTTGACATTGTCTTGGTATTCA
>NW_026080568.1:0-1638 GCF_006386435.1 Epinephelus moara | reverse complement strand
CTATAAGCTTATGACGCCTACCCTTCTCACCTAGATACAACTAGCAGAAAAAATATCTTTTGTGATGATTCACAAAAGATATTTTTATGGGTAATTTCTGTATTTTTCAATCTGAACCCTATGAACCAATGTTTTTGTGACTAAGGGTGCTTTCACACCTGCCCTGATTGGTTCAGTTCAGTCGAACTCGAGTTTGTTTTCCCCCTTAGCGCGGTTCATTTGGGCAGGTGTGAACACGGCAATTGCACTCGGGTGCACACCAAAACAACCGGACCGAGACCCTCTTGAAGAGGTGTGTGGTGAGAGTGTGTTCTGACCTCAATCCGAACCAACTGCAGTCACATGACACATGAGCATGTTACAGTCCTGGAGGATTATTAATGTGCACCTCCTCCTGTACTGCCTTAATATGCACATTCAGCACATCCAATGCATCAAAACATTGTTTTCTAGTTGGAGCTGCGCCTCGTTTTCAAACTGTATGTGAACAATGCAATGCAAGTGTCCCCTCTGGGGACAATAAAGTCTAAGTCAATATCATTCTCGGAACCCATCGGCTGTATCGGCGTCTGACTTCCAGCAGACGGCGACACAGCCTCTGGGGGCAGACCCCTGATTTTTTGGCATTCCGGTTTGATTTGGGCGGAGGAGGCTTTCCGCCGTTTCCGACTTCCATTTATATATTTAAGTAAATATGCTGAACCATTGCGATGGATTCAGAGTTTGCAGTGACGCCAATTATGTTCCGCCTCGTTAGTTCACCGCACGGACTGTTTAGCCTGGCAACAACTGCAGCCGGCTCAAACATGATTGGTCAATATCACGCGGACTACAAACAGACTACAACCAAAAACCAGGGCTCTTCCGCTCTTCTTCCGGAGGCAAGATCTCCGGGGTTTGCCTACAGACTCTACATTCACTGAATGTAGAGTCTGTATATAGAGACTAAGTCAATATAGTCTATGATGAGCAGCACTAAAATCAACCCACGTAGTTGTCCCTCCATTGTGACATTAGAAAGTGTCACATTTATCTTGGGTACTCTTCTTAAACAGAAACAACCCTGAAATTGCTAGTGCCAAGCTCGCCAGACTCCATTTAAATAAACAGTAATTTAGCAAATATAGAGCCAGCATATTTTACCATCTAACTGGGTGAATTAAGGGTTTATTTCAACCAAACCAGAGTTGGTGATTGTTAAAACAGTGGAAAGACAAACCAAGATGATTTGTAAGTTTTATTTTGTTTCTGTCCACTTTGAATAAAGTGTGCTTTACAATGATGAAATTGCTGTTTATTTAAATGGAGTCTGGTGGGTTTGGCTATAGCAACTTTGGGGCTGTTTCTGGTTAAATAAAAAGGACCTTACTCTCTAAACACTGTAGGGATCTTTTCTCTAAGTTGTCAGACACTAAGAATAGTAATCTCAGTCTGCCAGTGGGAAAAACAAGCACTTTTAGTGGACGTAAATTGATGGTGCGCATCTGACCCGTTTCTCTACCAATACTGAACCAACTTTAAAAATGGTTGTCTCCATGAGTCACTTAGACACAGAATATGTGAAAATAGGGTTTAGGTTGAAAAATATCAAAGTTACCCTTTAATTATATACACTGAACAAAAATATAAACGCAACAC
>NW_026080567.1:0-1526 GCF_006386435.1 Epinephelus moara | reverse complement strand
GTAGCCCATCTGCTTCAAGGTTCGACGTGATGTTCGTTCAGAGATGGTCTTCTGCATACCTTGGTTGTAACAATCAGCAGTTTCACAAATACTCAGACCAGCCCATTTGGCAACAACAATCATGCCATGTACAAAGTCGCTTAAATCACCTTTCCTCCCCATTCTGATGCTCAGTTTGAACTGAGTCTTGCCCATTTCTACATGCCTAAATGCATTTAGTTGCTGCCACATTATTGGCTGATTAGCTATTTGCATTAACAAGCAGTTGAACAGTGGCCGGTGAGTGTAAGTAAGCTCGCAATATCAACTTCAAAGGTTAATGTGGTTAAAATGTCAGTATTGTGTTCACAATATGTTCCCTGTGCCTCAAAAGTGGCCAAAAATGTGTTATTGCAGGTTTAATTACCTAACAGTATGTTTAATAATTAATACTAGCTCCATCTTAATCAGCTACAATATTAAAATGCCACTTACATGTTAATGGATCATTATGAATAATAAATAATCCAGTAATGTCACTCGAAATGGGCTATTCTGAGTATTATACACCTTGCACCTCCATCTTGTATAGAGATGAGCTATGCCTTTTTCCCATACTTTTGGTCATACAGTGTATTTCTGCACTGTGGTTTTGCTATTGTTTTTTACTGAAGTAAGGCGTCTCAGCACTTTTTTCCACTCACAGCGTGTGTGTTAATGAGTGTTAATGGCGGCTGGTTCCTAATAAACGTGAAGCTGATTAAAACAATGTTGGCTCTCACAGGCAAAGTGTTACTATAGCTGAGAGAGGCAGAGAGAGGCAGAGAAGCAGAAGGGGAGATGTACACTGTGTAGCGAAAGTTCACTGATAATCAGCATCGCTTATCACTGGCAGTGAGGGAGAGCATGAATGCTCTGAATACTGATGAGTCAAATTGTGAGCGACATCAGCGAGCACACACACACGCCCACGCAGACCGAGACAGAAAGTAAAACAGTGCTATACAGTTAATATATACATACAGCATAATGACTACTGCATAAGGCTCACTCTTTCACTGCAGCTGTTCCCTACTCTCTGTCAAATAAACCCCCACAGCCCAGATGAACTCAATACCCCTTCATCAACGCTGCCATTTATTTTAACAAATTCTCCTTCTTTCACCAAAAGCTTTCAGCCTTTTATTCATTACTTTCAGCTTACTGTTCAACCATTTGTCTTTAGCCAGCTCCTCAACTTCTCTGCTCTTTACAGATTCTCACTCCCAAACTCTGAAATTCTTTAAGATCAAAGTGACAAATTAACGAGAAAAAAAACTTGGTGGGATTGTTTTTTGTCAAGGAACCACATCACTTCACTTTGCAAAGTTGGATCAACCTCATCACACCACAGATTAGGGATGTCCCGATCCTATCGGCCGCCGATATAAGCAAAAAACGTGCATCGGCATCGGATCAGACTGCATGGAAAAATGCCGGTCCAGTTTTTCATAGAGTCCGATCCAGGTTTTCTGGCCAGCCCAGCACTCCGTGATTCAAGCAGTCTA
>NW_026080566.1:0-1346 GCF_006386435.1 Epinephelus moara | reverse complement strand
ACACCCTCTCTCACACACACACATACATACACACACACACACCCTTCTTGATGCTTGCTGGTTGATTCGGTAATGTTTTATAGTTGATAGGGTTTGTAGAGCAATGTTGATGTTGGTTGTAAATTAATGTCATCAGTGTGAATAAACCCTGCTATACTGCAAAGAGAGGTTGCTCTGGTTTTTCATTGTATACTGTGATGAAGCTGGTTGACAAAGTCAGTGCCTGAGCTCCACTCCTCCCTGTTCATCTTATAGTTGCTAATATCTCCCTAGAATTAGCTTCCGAAGTGAACACTCTTGAGACTGAAATTACATCTGATCATTGGTCCGGGTTTTCCCGGTGGTGCCCCGCTGTAAGCTAATTTGATTATTATGCTTATGTAATAATTAATCATTAATTAATTAATCAAATATTTTAATAATCCATAATTAATATTAATAATTATGAATTATTGCCAATGATCATATTTAGCTCCTCCTCTTCCCAACATTTGGTGCCCCACTGTAAGCTAATTTGATTATTATGCTTATGTAATAATTAATTAATCATTAATTAATTAATCAAATATTTTAATAATCCATAATTAATATTAATAATTATGAATTATTGCCAATGATCATATTTAGCCCCTCCTCTTCCCAACACCACGCAAAGGTTGTGATTTATAAAGATAAACTTGGCGGGAGAATGTGCGCACCTGTAAGCAAACTCTGAGTCATGCGTGCGCACATTTTGGAGACACTGGGAAGTGGCAATGCAGACGGCGAGGTGGAGAAGTGGAGTCAGGTTTTATTTATGTCTCACACAAATTTAATGTCACACTATATCCACCTTAGATCCACGTTATCATTGAAATTAAATCCAGCAGCCTTATTTTGCGCTTGGAGTGAGTGATAATTGTTTCATAAAAACGTTGTAAAATCCAACTCAAATCCTGAATTGAAATTTCTAAATACGTATTTAATCCGCACTGCCTGTAACGTCTCGTTGTCCACTCTGTGAGCGCAGGAGGGGGAGATGATGGCGCGACTGCATGGAATATAGTATTTATTTATTTAGCTAAATATTTCCAGTGCATTTATCATGTCTCGAAATACAGCCATTAAGCACAACCGTTACACTCATTTCATCAGCCCTACTTAGACATGTGCTGTTCATTACAAAACCGGCATGAAGAAACGTGTTCGCCTATTACACTTTCAGCTTTGAATTGTATTTCAAATTACACGTTGTATTTTGGGACAGGGATACCCCTGGTTCATGCTGTAATTCAGGCCGGGTGTCTGATCAGACTAATTGCCATAAACATAAAAATACTGCGGTGACCCTCGTGCGTAATTGCGCA
>NW_026080565.1:0-1400 GCF_006386435.1 Epinephelus moara | reverse complement strand
ATACTATACTATGACGTTTTCATCACATTTTAGGTGACATACTATACTATGACGTTTTTATCACATTTTTAACGACATACTATACTATGACATTTTTATTACATTTCGGACGACATATTATGGCGTTTTTATCACATTTCGGACGACATGCTATACTATGATTTTTTCATGATTTTGGTCGACATACCACATTTTCTAATGACATGACTTTTCAGAGCTGCCCAGCTTCGGTGGAGCCTCCCAGTGGAGCCATCCAGCCCTGTCACATCAGAGAGGCTATCAGAAGATACAACTACAGACACACAGTATGTACACACACAAGATGGCTAATGTGCACATCAAGTTGGGTGCAGGACACAAACAGAACACGTGTTCTTTCACTTCACACACCTAATTCAGTGAGAGCGGATGCTATTTTAAAACACATCCACCTTTCTTTCTCTCTCAGAGTGCCTACTGGAGGAGTGGGATGGCTTTCCTCACCTGCTGAAGATGCAAGACATTCTCACACATACCTGCACAAATAGTTTACTTTTCTTGTTCCTTTGTTGTAATAAAGATTTTTCAGCAAGCCTGTATTTGTTAATCATTCTGTTTCTGAGAAATACACAGTTAGCTTTGTTAAATCTTGAAGTTACATTGTACAGTGTGTGCCTTTGTAAAATCTTATCCTAAAATAATACCTGCTGCAACTTTTTCATTGTTGAAAAGAAACTTTATTGGTCACTAATACAGAAACACAAGAGACTACTGAGCATGCTCAAAACTCAGCTTGTGACATCATAGCAACATGAGCACATGGAGGTGGGTCTTCTCTCTGGAATTGCCTCAAATATTGAAAAAAAAAAAGTGACAGAAGGGTTCAATATGACGGCTCAGAGGGCGGAAAAGCAAGAAAACTTGTGTTCATCTGTGTTGGTTTCTCAGAGCTTCTGTTAGCTTGATATCAATGTCTCCATGATGAGTGTGTGTAGCATGTGTGCATGAATTAATTAGCGTTAATGTGGCTCAGTATTTCTGAGCACTGTTGATGAGTGCCTCCCTCTCCATCAACAGCTCTCCATATCTCTGCTGAAGTTCTCGTTCTCGCTCCATCTGCCTCTCCACGTCCTCCCGCAGTGCCTGAAACACACATGGAAAGGTGATGTCATACAGCAGCTCACGCTAGTTCAGTAAAATGTCATGTCGATCAAAATGTGATAAAAACGTCATAGTATAGTATGTCGCCCAAAATGTACTAAAAACGTCATAGTATAGTATGTCGTCCAAAATGTGATGAAAACGTCACAGTATAGCATGTCGTCCAAAATGTGATAGAAACATCATAGTATAGCATGTCGTCCAAAATGTACTAAAAACGTCACAGTATAGCATGTCGTCCAAAATGTGATAAAAACGTC
>NW_026080564.1:0-1406 GCF_006386435.1 Epinephelus moara | reverse complement strand
TCTATAAACAGACTATAAAAACTCTTCAATGAAATGATGAATTTTCTTTGATATTTTTGTGCAGTGATGAATGCTGGGTAATATGTATGTTGATGCTGTCCGAAACAGCTAGGATCCAGGAGCACAGCAGGAAGATGAGCTGCTGAGTGAAAACCTCAGGCAGCAGAAGAGGAGGACCAGCCATCATGGAAGGACGAGACCCTGCACGCCGTGTTCCACCCACAGATTGAGGAAGTGAGCGACATCAAGAAATCCCACCGGCGTCTGGAAAAGTCTGGACTGACAGACGGCACAGAGGCTCTCATCATGGCAGCACAGGAACAGGCGCTGAGCACAAGGTCAATAGAGGCGGGGTCGACCACAGCAGACAGGACCCCAGGTGCACAGATGCTCCTGAGACAGGTCAGCACATCACAGCAGGGTGTGAGGTGCAGGCAGGAAGTGCGTACATGGGGCGCCATCACCAAGTGGCTGGCACAGTGTACAGGAACATCTGCACTGAGTGTGGGCTGGAAGTCCCAAGGTCACAGTGGAGGACACGTCCTGAGGTGGCGGAGAACGAGCGAGCTGAGATCCAGACTGACAAACTGCTGATGGACGAACGACAGGAGAAGAAGACAGCAGCATCAGGAAGAAGGAACACGACAAGCTGAAAGAGGAGCAAGAAAAGATGTGGGCAGTGAAGGCAACAGTGGTGCCAGTGGTAAGGGGAGCACTGGGAGCACTGGGAGCACTGGGAGCTGTGACCCCCAAACTGGGAGAGTGGCTCCGGCAGATTCAGGTTCAACATCTGACGTCTCTGTCCAGAAGAGTGGAGTCCTAGGAACAGTTAGTCTGGGTGAAGACACACCACCATCACCCATATGTTATATGTGTGTGTGTGTGTGTGTGTGTGTGTATTTGTTCTGTCTTTTATAAATTTATCACCATTCTTCATTGTTTAACTCTCTCTCTCTCTCTCTGCTCATCTCATCATTTATATTTTGCTGATTTTCTGTCTTTTTAAATTTCATTTCAAACTCTGTTTGACGGACTGAAGCTCGTGCGTGTTGCGTTCACTTTGTTTCTGTGTCTACGTCGTTTTCCCCGGACTTTTATCGGAGGCCGTGAAGGCAGCACGAGGCGTCATGTGACTCCCAGCGGCAGCATACCGGAAACGGAGCGAGAGACTTTTCAAAGTGGAAACACAGACGGAAGTGACTGTTTTCACATTAATGACGTCACTCACGTTCATCTGCAGGAGAAACGTTTGAGGAGAAATCCACCTGAAAACAGAATTTACACTCAGACAGTGAGGTCACACCGCGACCAAACCGTGACGTCACCGCAGGAGGACACGTTTGTACACTGTAAAAAACAAAGCAAAACGTTAAAACCTTCAGTGTCTCTGCTGCCTGACACGTGAC
>NW_026080563.1:0-1918 GCF_006386435.1 Epinephelus moara | reverse complement strand
GCCTGCTCTATCCACTAAGCCACCGACGCCCCTGCCACAGGTACATTTTAAGATAAAGTGTTAGCCTACATACAGACAGCTTTCATTTTAGTTTTCTTTAACAGAAATATGGCTTTCTACATGCTGATCACATATATTGATAAAGTACTTACTTACAGTAACAAGCGTAGTTGTCGTCAACTAGAGTAATCTTGAAGTTATATTCCCTTCATCTGCACTGTGGCCTCTCTGCTGTTGTCTGACTTCACTCTGTTGAGTTTGTGTGTGTGTGTGTGTGTGTGTGTGTGGGTGTGCCCTGACATGCATAGAGCAACTCATTTCTGAGTTTCGAAACTCAATAAATAAAGCAATCGGTCTAATCATGTATGTACAAAATGCTATAAGGCTACTTTACCTGTTCTGAAGACATGATGATCACGCATTACACTGCCAGCTTCAGGAAGTTCACCGGTATCGTTGGCTTGTCAACAAATGCACGTGCAGAAAGATTTTTGCGACAGTTGTAACAGACAATGCGTTTTTTGTCTGTAGGGGGACCCTGTGAGGTAAAAAGCGCAATCCTCCATTGTGTTGCTTTAACATCTATTGAAGTGTTATTTGTGAAGAGTTACCGTTTCAAGAACAGTGAGACGCTGCACGACGTAGTTGGTGTCTGCACCTCCTGAGGCCTCGGCCGAAATGGTCAGGGTGACGACGGTACCAGACGCGGTGTTAAGAGGTGCTGTGAGGGTCACTGTACCGTTAGCACTGCCGTTAGTTTCCAGCATTAAACTGGACGGGAAAGTTGAGAGAAAACTTTGGTCATTGGTAGCTTGGATGCTGAAGGTCCCTCCTGCACCACTCGTCATCACAGTGAAGGGAACTGAAAGTGGTGTTCCTGGAACTAAGACGCTGTCTGAATCAGGCTAAAAACAAAGGGAAAACAGTCACTATAAGTCGTATATCTCAAAGACTGTGGCAGTACAGTTTATCTCAAAAGTCCTATCATAAGTTTTTAGGTAGATGCATTTCACTTACAGAAGTAACAGCCACAGCAGACGCTCTGATGTTGGTGGGGGACTGCCTTTGAAAGTTTGCTGAGGACATTCTGGAGGAACCATTGTTGCTCTGCCCCTTCACAAGCACCACAAACTCCTCTGCTGGTATCCTGTCAAAGTGAGCCAAGAAGTCTCCTCCACCCTGAGCCTCCACGTTGCCATTAACCTCTCCCGACCCAGACGATTCAACCAGAATGACTTCTGTCACTGTGGCAGATTCACTCCCGGTCACCGTCACCATCAGGCTGCCATTAACACCTTCAGAAAAAGAGAATATCCACTGAAATATGCTGAGGTCAATTACTTTGGCATATCACAAACTTCTGGTTCCTTTACCAGCTCTGGGACGATTGTCTACGACATCAAAACCTCCGAACGGGCCCTGCGATTCCTCCAAAAAGTTAAACAGGAAGTCAACAGGACTTTCACCTGCAAATAAAAAAGTTACAATAAAAGAAAGTCAATCAGAGAGGCCAGATGTATGATCACCAGTAAATATTCATTACTTTTACCATTCCTTTGAAGCGTATTTATCACTAGCGTTATTTGTTAAGACTGAAATTACAAAATTAAGCACAATCCTCCACAAAACAGCCGATTCAACCCTGAACCTTCAACTAACTTCAACCAGAAACTAAATTTCATTCACCTCCACTATATAGGTTGCTATTTTGCTGCTAGTGCAACAGATTTGGTCCCTGTTTACCTCTTGTAGGCTTCCCAAGGGAACTACAAGAGAAGGAAAGGTCATGACGTCAGTGACAGCGTTGGAAATTTGCATTGGAGCTGGACTTTGGTGCCACTTCTACTTAAGTTAAAGCGACACTTACCTTTCTGGAAATTTTACACTTTGTTTAGGTTAAAATGCTATTAATAAGCTG
>NW_026080562.1:0-1315 GCF_006386435.1 Epinephelus moara | reverse complement strand
GGTCCAGCACCCAGCATTAAGTTTTTTGGGATGTACATGCTACTTTAACCTGTTATTAAATGATGTGATAATGCCATTCATGCGGCGCCAATTCATTAAATACCATACAAACTGTTATTTGTGCATTTTCATAAGATTTCATAAGAAAGGTTGTATGAGGACATACAACTGTGAATAATTAGTGATTCAGGAGAGGGATTCCAGTCGACTTCCCCTGCAAAACATTCTTCCTATTTGGCAAGCACATGGCTGTAGTTTCTTTGCTTCCTGGAGCTTCCCCTAAGACATTCATTAAACTTCTTTAAAGGTCTAGTGTTCAGGGTTCAGCGTCAAGGCTTTTTTATTTTTTTTTTCACTTGCTCTGTTGGGCAAGAAGGTCAGAAATCCTCTTGCCCAAAGTCAGTTTTTACTTCACCCTTTACAAAGTATTTATGTATTAGTGGTTTTGAAATAACAACAAAGACTAAAGTTGAATATCATGAGTGCCTTCTCCTCAAACTTACAGAAAACTGTACAATGTATATGGGTGGAGTTTCGCCACATCCTCTAACGCCACCCATCTATCCTGTTTCCAGGATATTAAAATTTTCTGTACCTGCTGCCTAATTTTTTTGCGGGTGCACGATTGGTATTGTGCATATGCAACGTGAGATAAGCAGGAAGCAAGATGCCCAACTCTTTAGCTTCTTACATCATCTGAAAAAAATACATGTTTAATTCTTTTTCACCACTTGCCAGATTGGGCAAGTGAGTTGCCCAACTTAGCATTTAACTTGCCCCTGGCATTTGGGCAATTCTTATTGTTGAGCCGTGGTGTGTAGGATATGGTGGCATCTAGTGGTGAGGTTGCAGATTGTAACCAACTGCAACTTCTCCTGTGTGCCAAGCATGTAGGTGAACTTCGGTGGCCAATGTGAAGACATGAACAGTCCTATCCAGAGCCAGTGTTTAGTTTGTCCATCCTGGGCTACTGTAGAACAACATAGCAGACTTTGTAAAAGAGGACCTGCTCTGTATGTAAATATAAATGACTTATTAGAACTTTTTAGATTTGTGCAAATTTGCAGGAAAGTCCAATCAGTCTTTTTTCAGCATTGGCAGTATAAAAACAAAATCAGGGAGTGCAGCAAAATGCCGCCTACCTACTTTTGTTTATACAGAATGCGCCTTTTTCGGGGCAATGGGGGGCGTGAGCAAGTAACAAAACGTGTAGCTCAGCATGTGATGTAACCAGAGACGTGGGAGGGAAGCCGCGGCTGGTCAGTCCTTCAGCGATTCTCTCATAAGTCGGCCCGTCATCCACCGTCCCCGTCAT
>NW_026080561.1:0-6814 GCF_006386435.1 Epinephelus moara | reverse complement strand
CTATTCACATTCACGGACGCTCACTGATGGTCCGACCCTGGTGTGTCAGGGCCGTAATATATGCATAGAAACAGCTTCACCGCTTTTTCCAGGATATACGTCTGGGCAAACTGATTTCCTTGTAAAGAGACGTGGGGCGTGACAGTATGCTGACTGCAAATAGCAAACACACGCCTGTCTATTTAGAATGATTCTGATTCACCAACATACGCATGGTGATTCTGTGTGCACACTTTTTTGATGCGCAGAGTACGAACATTTTTACAGAACAGTAAATGAGCACTCTGATTGGCAGTTCAGCTCAGAGCATTAAAAGACGAATTGAAATGAGGAAAGTAAACAGACAGCTAGGGTCAAACTTGATATGTTAGGTAAGACTATGTTTTTAGCCGTGAGCTCTTCTGCAGAAATGGTTTGTAATTGTTTGTATCATTTTTCACTAGCGCACGTAAATATCCTTGGTTTGTTTTCAGTAATGGGTTGTGCTGTTAGTGTACCAACTGGTTAACTAGCATCTTCAATCTGTCCTAATGGTCATTAAGTGTCCTTATTTACCTATTGACCACCTGCTGCTATGGAGAGCGATTCCCTCTTCAGCAGGCACAGAACGTATGTGCTAGTTGACCATTGGCTGTAGTCTTTGCTGTGTGTTCAGGTGCAACAGTTGGCCTTCACCTCCACTAGGTCGGTTTGGAACTGTTCATGAGTTGTTGTTTTTTTCCTTAACAACAGTTTGAGTTGTGGGATGGATAACTGATCAGTTGGTCTGATCAGAGCTGATCAGACTGATGGATGTGAGGAGCAGCTGCTGCAGAGCCGAGTGAAAGCAAACTTTTAGACCAGGTGCAATGACCGGTTAAGTTTCACTTTCACTGCGCCTAACGTTCTGCTGCTCCGTCTGTGCCCAGAGTACATTCTGTGCTCTGAGTGTGATGCAATGAATAACTGAACAGTAAATATAGTGTTCCTACTGAACAGTTCAGCTCCATAAAGAGAAAATCAAAATGTGGCGACAGATGTTATCGTGGAGAGCCGCCACAAATTGATGTGTACGAAAGCCTTGGCTCGCTTATCACCGCTGCTCTGCGCCATGTTCATACAGCAGTCACCACTAATAAGGTGTTGGCGTGGAAGCGTAGTGCCCCATCAGCTGTGTCAGCACTGTTCATGTTGTTACCACTGCTCACGATGTTGGCACGGTTAACTGCTAGGTCTGCCACCTCCATGTTGAGAGCGGTGTGCAGACAATCTCTGAATCATGATATGCTTTGAATATCAAAAAGCACTCCTTCAACCCTAACCCTGGGTATATCAATGATGATACTTGTGAGTTTAAAAAGGTATTTTGTATTAACGCACACATTTATGATAAGGGTCCCTATAATTAGTTTACCTCTCGTTACAGTGAAGATATAAGCTTGACAGTGCTCTGCAGTGGGCAAACTATATAATTGAGAAACGCTTTCTAAATTAACATTTAATTAACATTTCTTTGACATTTGTGCACTTCAATTTCTTGTCACTAATTGGCATATTCACCAATACAGATTCATTTGGGATAAATGTCAGCCTGGCTGACTGCTCTGGTTCTACACTTAACCTCAGTCTTCATGTTACAGTGGTTTTAACAACATACAGAAACTATGTCTTGTATTATATTTTTCATTTTGTGATTAAAAATAATTTTTGTTCATGTGGATTACTTTCCAAATTAAAGACATTGGGTAGAAATGTTCCCTGTATATTCTGAGCCATGTCCTCATTATTTTACATCAACTCTGCTGCCAACAAAACGTGAAAAAATATAAAACTTCTCTCTCTACGTATTTATTTTTTTATGTCTTTGTATTGATATTTAATATTCACGCTGTTATGTGTCCACAGGTAATTCCTCAAGCCAGTGTCGGAGAAGTACATCATGCAATCCGCACAACTTTCCAGAGGGTCAACGACTTCTTCATTCCTCCGACCAACCTCATCATCACCCATGTGAGGTAAAACAGCGCGCACGCACACACACACACAGACATTCAGCCACCTCTGACCTTAAAGCACAGGCGACCTCATTGCTCACTCATCACAGCTGTCCTTCTGAAGTGAAGGAGAAAAGAGCAAATGAGAATCCTAATGAGAATCTCGATGAGTGTTAATGACTGTCCCCGAAAATATAGAAAGGCTATTAACCTTTTCCTTGAACTTTGTCAATTTAGGTTTGCCTTTGTCTTCCTCAAAAATGAACCTGCGGTACACAAGATTGACCTGGAGACCTTCCACCGGGTCAAGACCATCAGCCTGAAGAACTACAGCTGCATACCGGTCAACATGGCCTACACACATCTGAGTGGCTTCTACTTCGTCCAGTGCCAGAGCAAGAGCCACCTGCAAGCCCCGCCCCAGCTCCTCATCGACAGCGTAACGGACACGGTGATTGGTCCAAACCTAAACATCACAGGGCAGCCGTTTGTGTCACCAGACGGGCGCTACATTGTGACACCTGACCCGCAGAGCTCAAAGCTGATAGTACAGACCGTGTCTTTCCAGGGGGAGCTGGGTCTGAACCAGGAACTGGACGAGCCTGTAGCTGTCTCCGATCTGGCTTTCCAGCCGTCCTTCACAGAGTCCAACCAGCATGTGGTTGTGGCCACCTCAGGCTCAGGCACGGACCTGCTATTTGCCGATCTGTCCTCGGGCCGCACTGAGGTTCTCCGGAGCCTCAAGGAGCCCCTGGCCCCCCAAGCCTGGCCCTGGGGAGGCCCCAACAGAGTAGTGGTCTCCAGTGGATTGTTCGGACAGTACCTGGTGACGCCGTCAGCCGAGTCCCTCTTTGTCCTGAATGGCAAACAGAGAACGCCGCACTGCGAGGTGTCAGACATCAAGAGAGGGAACACAGTTGTCTGGGTCGGCGAGGTATGAGTAAAAAAGAAAAGAAAGAAAGCCAGAGACGTAGGATTAGGGACAGACGCAAATGAAAAAAGGAAAGATCAGGCCAAATTACCTACTATAAAGATTTATGTGAACATAAGTTGTGGACTCAACCCTGGGACTGAGCGAGAGGGATACATGCCTGGGTTTATTGTAACAAAAGTACACTTAAAAATAGAGTAATTGAGAAAACATTAAGAAACCCTGTTGTGATATTTCTATTGGGAGAAAGTGTCAATGCCGTTCAGTGCAACAGTGATCTATGTGCACTTAACTATACAGAATTGTACATTATTGCACTTCCTTCCATGTTATCACAGCAAATAGGTACCTGAAGAGGGGTTATTAACGAACTATGAACTATGCACAATGCTCACTTTTTTTAGAGTAAAAAGCTTTCCGATTTTGTTTATCTCAACAATGTTTGTCGTTTTCACCAGTGCTGCATATAATCACCACAAACTGTCCGTCTGTCCTGTCTGCCTTTAGTGTATGTGTGTTCTGAGTCCTTTTAAAAGCTACCAAACCCATCTGTTTATTCGCCTTTGTCATGGTATTGTACTGTATCCTCCCTCTGAAAGCTTTCATTCTCCTCATGCCGGCAGAGGTTGGCTTTATGCACACGTGTAATACCCTCTATTTACATTGTCTATCCAAAGAGCCCGACTGGTCCATTAGCCGTCGTCAATGGATGTTTCGCTCGCAGAGGAAGCCTAACCAGAAATGAACAGTACATCTTTTGGTCTCTTGCAATGGTATAATCTGTCCCCCGCTGTCTCTCACATTTATTCTATACCTACAGCACAACTCTGTGCTGCCGAGCCTGAAAATGCCACTTAGCAGATTCCCTCAGGGTAATGACTCCGGTTTACGCTGACCCCACATGCTGAGGCCGTGCCAAAGTGGCATCAACTCCACTATCTGACTGGCTGTGAGCATTTGTACATCCTCTCAGAGAGCCATGCATCAAGATCAAACTCCAAGGCAGGTAGACTCCACTTACCATGTGGTAGTTATTCAGCTTTACGTAAAGGACTGTAAGACAAACAGAATATCTTTTTATTAGTTAGGTCTAGTCAGCAACAAAACTTATATTTTGGATTTGTCATTTGTATCTGGATAGTTGAGATAAAAAAAATGTGCTGTATCTCAAAACCTAGTACCCTGTTTGAAAAGTAGGGTTACATTGTAAAGACATTAGCATTACATACAGTTTTACCTTCATCCTATTTCCAGGAATAATTATCAATTGTTAAATTACAAAAATGACCATAATTTTAAAGGTTTCCTAATAATTACAATCATTGAAAGTGTATACCTACTTTTGAAAAAAAACGGTATTATCTGTCTTGAGGCAGTAACCGAATAAACACCAGCAGCTCTTCGTCCTTCATAATATCAGATATGTTCTCTCTGTGTTCCAATCATCATCTTTGTAATTTACTTTTGCCATTTGCACTAATCATTATAATGATGGTCCATTAGCAGCAAGACAATGCTGCTGTTTCTCTGCGGATGTAATAATGTTATCAGAAATTACTGGAATTATAATGTCTCAAACATCTCTGCCCCTTGACAGCAGTGCTGAACGTCTCTACGTGAATACTTGGCCCGGACATCCCGCTTGATGGCTCATAGATATTGGCTGAAAATGGGTGCCAGTCTTGGGGCAATGTTTTGTTTTGTTTTTTCTCTTAATGCTGCAAAGCCTCCAAACCTCAAACTACAGTTAAAAAATGAAGGTCCGCCTTCACCATTTGGTACAGATGTTTTCGTTTTCTAATTTTACATTTAAGATAGATCAAAAAGCTGATTCCTGTAGCAGACAAATTTTGTATTTTACCAAAATAAGCATTTAAATAATCACATGAATAAGCCTGCTTCTAATTTTGAAATTAGAAAACATACATACTTAGAAAACTAGCGCCCTTCATCATTGTATTTCTAGAATTTGCTGTGTTCTAAATATAGTCAGCCTGTCTAAATCTATTTTTAAATTAGCTTTCACTGCCAGCACAAATCAGTGAGAAGCAACACATAAGACATAATCCAGAACTTTACTAATAAATTAAATCACCTAGAAATCATGGGCTATGGAAACAGAAGCACTAATTCTCAGTCCCTTCATGGAAAGAGGAAATATTTTCTTGATAGTCTTTGGAAGCTCTCTTGTACATACAGTGTGTGCTCAAATACTCACAGCCTGTAGGATTTTGCAGTTGTTGACTGTTTTCTTTCTTGGTGCATTAAATTTGTTTTAAAGAAGTGGGATTGAACTCGTATTTATCTCTGAAGGCCGTCCACAGACCAAGAAGTCCAAAGGAGCCGTGTAAGAAAAGTGTACCACTGTAAGTCTAACTGGAGTTTCCTGAATGGAGTATATCTGCTCATGTGTTGTTGTTTTTTTACCCCGACACAAACAGCAGCCCAAATTAAATATTAACCATCATCTCCTAATATGTAGTTGTGCCTGTAACTCCCCTGATGCGATGCAATGTGTAGGGTAGAAGCCACGCTGTGTGAGAAAAGAAAAAGTTAAACACAGGAGTGAAGCAGATTTGTTGTTCTTGTGTGTGATTTAGGTATTTGCTGCTAATCTGCCATGAAAATACATTCTGGCATGAAAGCCTGCTAAATGAACTTTTTGAAGGCAATGACTTAATGATAGACCACTGTTGCACTGAGGAGAGAATATACTATCTGACATACATTTATGTTTAATGAATGGAAATTTGTCAAATTGGTAGCCCAGTTTTCTCACTGTATCAATGAAAAAAAGAATTGTCAACTTACTTTTAAAAAATTCAGGCTCTGATGCTTCCTAAAGTCACTATCCCATCCAAAGTCACTCCCCAGTGGCTCTAATGGAGCCATCTACAGTATTGGACATCTCCAAGACATGCATGTAATGAAAATAGACCTTCAACATGATCATCATTTACCACTCTCAGTGATCTCTCACAGTCACATACGGTTTACAGTTGCTTGTGAAAAAGTCACTTTTTCGCCCTGTCATCGTCACGTCCGTCCGCTTATCTCTTAAGGTTGATTCAGCAGTATGACATTGCTACTAGAGCCAAGGAGAGCAAGAACAAAGAGACTGCACCTGCGCTTGCTGATATAACTTCATTATTGGCTAGCCCATGTTGTTTGTTTGGATCTACCTTCAGTGTCACATGACTATTTCCGTACCTCTCCTTGAACCCTCAAGTAAGGGGGCTGCAGAGCTGAACCGCTTGGTGTGATAGACATTGATAGGAACCACTGTTGTAGATAACCTTGTTCATGTTTAGAACACGTTCAGACATGACAAAACTGACTGTACAGTTTTCTTTATGCATTTTGTGTGTTCTGGTTTATGAGGGAATTGTTTTGTAAGAAAAAATGGAATTAAATATATTGTAAAAATCAGTCATCTTGTTGTGTCTTTAAAGTTTATTGATTGCAACTTCAAATGACAATAAGTGATGGAGAGATGTGGTGTGATGTTCACTTTCAGACATGTATTATGTAGAATTTGTCAAGCTTCAACAACTTCCATAATTAATATTTGACTACTTTTTGATTTGTAACAGGTCCAGCTTCAATATCTTTGGGTTTTGGGCTCTTAAAAAAATCATAGTATGACATGTCATCCAAAATCATGAAAAAAGTCATAGTATAGTATGTCGTCCAAAACCTTGAAAAAAAAGTCATTGTATAGTATGTTGTCCAAAACCACGAAAAAACAGTCATAGAAAAGTATGTTGTTCAAAACCATTAAAAAAAGTCATAGTATAGTATGTCGTCCAAAATCTTGAAAAAATGTCATAGTATAGTATGTCGTCCAAAACCATGAAAAAACGTTATAGTATAGTCTGTTGTTCAAAACCATAAAAAAAGTTATAGCATA
>NW_026080560.1:0-1581 GCF_006386435.1 Epinephelus moara | reverse complement strand
AGAAGGACCTTGAACGCTGGTCTAAGCTTCCTAATTCCCTCCAAGCCCGCACATCGATTGTAAAAATGGACGTACTTCCCCACATACACTTTTATTCCTATCCTCCACGGTTCCCCTTGCACCCCATAGAGAGCTTTGGGAGAAATTGCATTCACTCATATCTAAATTTATAAAAGACCACGCTTGAAATGAAAAACCCTTCAACGTCACAGAACACAGGGAGGATTAGCCCTACCCAGCTTCAAGATGTATCTCTGCTCTTTTGTTCTTGGCCCCTATCTGTATGGTTCAACCCGAATGCTTCTGTCTCCTGGAGACCAATTGAAGAGAATCTCTCACAACCCTACAGACTCAAAGACCTTGTGCACTCCAATATACCTCCTAAACAAGTTAAAAACAACTAGGTCCTCTGGTTTCTTTTTTGCTTCTATCTTACAGTAATGAAACACATCAAGGTAGACCTTCAATGGCATATAAGCATTCTCCTGTATTTAATCATTTTTCACTTCTTATTGGCAATGCACCTGTTTCTTTTCCACAGTGGACAGATAGGGGAGTACATGTCCTTAAAGACTTGCATGATGACAATTGTCTTAGAGCTTTCAACGATCTACAGGCTGGTCTTCCTTGAAGGCATATGGTGTCCCATGGCGACCACTCTTAACACACCCACTGCATAAATTATTAGCTATACAAAAACAAACACGGGGGATGGTTTCCAGACTCTATAACTTTATTTCTGGACCCCCTGCACCTCTATCAGTGGAGAGCGTATGGTGTAGGAACGTACAGTATCTTCTGTGGGTGGGGAAAGGATCTGCTGGGATACTGTATGGGAGAACTTATGTGACACTTCAAAAATCCCACTCACCAATGAATCCACTTCTAATATCTACACAGGATGTATCTGACTCCCAGGAAACATCATGCAATGAAAGTAACCACATCTCCTAATACGACCTTTGTTCACTTCATGTATCAGGGTCATTTGTACATGTGACACATGTGTGTTGTTTTGGGAATGCCCCTCTGTAGTAGCCTTTTGGAGACATACTGTATATGTGTCACTCTAAGTGATATGCTAGAGGTAAATATTCCATTGTCACTAACATTATTTTACTTAATGATGACTCTACCCTAGAACTGTCCCTACAGCAGAGGCGTATATTATGGGCTGGCCTTACAGCAGCAAAGAAAATGTTGGCCTTACACTGGCAACCCCCTCATACTCTGTCATGGCAGCAGTGGGCCAATTCTTTTTTAGATAGTCATGATGGAAAGATCTGTGGCCCGGGTACATGGAGCCAGTCAAAAAACCCTGCGTGCATGGGATGCAGCTCACACTTTGGTTGAAGAAAGAGTGCAAAGAGTACTTTCAGTGGATTCTATGTGAACTATATTTTTTTCTTTCCCAGAGAGAGAGAGATCTAGGATGGGGTGGTAAGGTGGTCACCATGGGGAGGGAGAGGGTGGGTGAGGGTTGGGGTGATTGTTATGTTATGCCTTATGTTTTTATGTTAAGAATTTGTAATGTCTGGAAATCTAAAAAGTGTACTGTCACTGTAATTTCACTTATATATG
>NW_026080559.1:0-1576 GCF_006386435.1 Epinephelus moara | reverse complement strand
TGAATCATACGCCGACATACACATGGGGAAATAGGGCCCAGGTTGAAAAATACCGAAGTTATCCTTTAAGGGATGGTTCACCTAAAACTCAAAAATACACATTTCTCCTCTTATATGTGTTGTTGTTTGGTAGAAGGAAAATAGTTCCTACATGACACTGCTCTCAACAAGGTTTTTCTCCTTTTTTTTCTGACAAAAATGCCAAATATTTGCTGGTTCCAGCGTCTTCAATGACGCTTTTCTCTGGCACACATGATAGTAAACTGAAGGGACACAGTTTTCTGACACTTAATAGACAGAACAATCAATCAAGAAATTAATCAGCAGATGAATCAATAATGAAAATAATGGCAAGTTGCAGTCGTAAAATGAGTACACATTTAATGTCTGCATTGTGTCAGTTTAGTCAAACTAGAAAATAAACAAGGGTTTTGGGCTAATGAGCTAACAGCAATATGTCAGCACATTTTCATTATGTTTCACCAGCTCAGTAATGACAGGAGCCCTTTTTACACAGAGATCCCGCAGTACAACAAAGACCCTTAGTTATACCGCCTTTGCCTTTTTACACAGAACCAAACAATGGCAGCATCATGCTGACCCAGAGTGTGATTTTTAGATGCAGGCATGATGAATGGATGTGATGTGTAACACAACAGGGTAGCCCTTTAGTATGACATATAACATATGTGCCAAGTAGTGCTTTAAAAACAATGACAGTAGCATGGCGTGACAATAACAATCCTTTACTGTCCCTGTTACATGGCAGCTGAGCTCCTGGACCTCACTGTCTCTACAGTTTGTGGACATTTTTGGTTTGTGTTCTTCTATTTTTAGCTGCTACCTGCTTTTTTGTTTTGAAATTTGGGCTTTTTATGCCTTTATTTGATAGGACAGATTAAGCTTGAAGGGGGTAGAGAGAGAAGGGATGACGTGCAGTAAAGGGCAGCAGGTTGGAATCGAACCTACAGCCGCTGTGGCTAGAACATTGCCTTCATATATGGGACGCCCGCTCTACCCACTGAGCTACTGGGCGCCCCACTAGCTGCTTTTTAAATGTCCCAGCTAACATGCCATCCCATCCTGCTGTCTCACACTTTTTACACAGATGCTGATCCTACTTCGCTGCCACATCAGTGTGAGATAACTCTGTCCTGTCATGCCGTGTTCATATCTATACCTTGATTAACATTATCTAAACAGCGACAGGTTTTAGAGCAGTGGTTCCCAACTCATACAGCCACGGGGTCCAGATTTCTCCTTAGTCATTAGTTCAAGGTCCACACAGTTTAATATGTTCAGCATCATACTTGCGTTCGGACATGTCGGCAAGCTAGTTTGCTGTCTCTGTTTAGTAGCTGTCTGTTAGTCACTCACTCTACAGCAGGAAACAGCATTTAAAACGTGCCAAAAGCGATCAGCGATCCACTTTTGCACCCTGACCCACCAGTTGAGAACCACTGTTTTAGTGTGAGCGAAGGGAAACTAAATTGAGCGTCAAACAAATAAATATAAGCTGCTATCAGCGGTGGGCGGTATATCAAATATACTTGATGTGTAGCTCGTTCCCCGTGGG
>NW_026080558.1:0-1109 GCF_006386435.1 Epinephelus moara | reverse complement strand
CACACTGGAGCCTGTGACGTTGTCTCCAAGGCTGACTTTAATATTACAGAATAGTTGAATGATGCTGCTTTTTAATGCTTTTGGACAAATCAAGGTGAAGAGGCTTCACGTCGCAGCATAATGACCTCTTCCCTTTAAAGGCTATGCCTCTTTCTGCACATCCCACTGTATCGCTAATGCGACCAAGGTAACGTGACCCCTCAGGTGTAGTCAGTCAATCACTCTACTGACTGGACTGTTTTGCTTGTGACTTAAGTAGCTCAACCTGTTTTTGTGTGTCACTCGGGTCACGTGTAATGACACATGCGCTCGAGAAAGAGGCGCAGAATTCACCAAAATAGTCATGTAATAAATTATATATAGCTATTTGACGGTGGCTAATAGCAGACCGGCGCTCTGTTTGTTGTGTTGCACTTAAATTGCTCCCCGCTGCATCAAGGAACCTGTAGGCCTACTCGGAGGACGCACACGCACGTAGGCATATCGTGCACCTAGATCCTGCTGTTAGTAGCAAGCATGCTATCACTGCCGGCGTCATGTGGCGACATTTACCAGGTGTAGGTAAACCACCAACAAAACGAAAAAACACAGTCGAGGACGAAGCTGAGACTGTAACGTTACAGAAAAAAAGTTTTGTGAGAAATGGAGGTTCGCTGATAACGGCGTTTCAAGAGGCTGGCTACACTACGATGCTGAGGATGCAGTAATGAGCTGTAATGTATGTCGACAATATGCTAAAAAAAAAAAAGCTTAACAACTCGTTTGTCATCAGTAACAAAACGATGAAGCTGGAGAACATCCATGACCATGAACGCAGCAAGTGTCACATAGCCTGCTATGTTACTGTAAATTACTGTTATGTTTGAAGTACAAATGTTTGAAGTACAAAGTGCAAACGGAATTTTGAACTCAAACCTTGATAATATTAAACTAATTTTGCTTCAAATTTCACTCTGGCCTCTCCTTTAAGCTTGTATTCAACATAATACTGTATTATCTCAATGAAAAGTACTGAAATAAATGTATATGTGACAGAAAAAGGCAATTCATTATTTTGGCTGGTAAAAAATATGCTTGGCCAGTGGATTTTTCATCTTCCAGTCCCCTTG
>NW_026080557.1:0-1120 GCF_006386435.1 Epinephelus moara | reverse complement strand
AAGTAGTCAATGAAAATACACACTCTTTTAACCTGTCACTGTGGACCTTTGTCCATGTCATGATAAAGAATTTTTCCAATCATCTGACTGGTCGTTGGTTGAGGTGTTGACAGGTTGTGATCTGACCCTGTGAGGTTGTCTTGCTCTGAAGAAAGTTACCTGTTTGGCATAAGTGATTGTGTTGATTTATCCCTGTAAAAAGTTGACCAGCTTTGCAATACTGAAGACAGAAAGTTAACCATGAAGTTACCTCACTAACCCCAAAATCTGTCTTTGTAGTTCAGGCCTTTGACTAAAAGTCCAGATTTTAAGTGTCATCTGGTTCAGGTTTACGCCCAGCAATTACTTTTCATTGTTCTTAAGTCTCTATTACCACAAGTCTACGTTTTGAGCCCAACAACAGGAGAACAAAGAATATTTTACAAATATTGTTCCAAGTTAGTACGACTTTGTTTAGGCTGCATCTCAGTCAATGAACAATAGCCAGGTGCTGGAACAAACCTGATAGAAATGTTTGGCTGCAAAATGCACCATGTGCAAATGTAGGTGTTGGGTCTCATTTCCTTGTCTGGTTCTTTTCAGGTTCAAGTTCACATTTTTGGACCTTGAATTCAGCAATTCATAATGCATAAATAAATCTACTAGGTAGTGCGTCATACATTTCTTCGTTGTCTTCTTCTGCATGTGTGCCTATTCATATTTTCCTTACTCTGCTGAAAGCTATAACGCTCCACCAAGCACACAGCACTTTAATAAAGTGAATCAAGATGTCAAATATTTGATACGACAACCTCCCTGAACCTTAACATCCCCCTGGACTCCAGCAGATCCCACTGAAAACATTCTCCCAATGATGTGAGAGGTGATCCGCCATAAATAAAGGTTCATGTTCATTAAATATTTTATGTCCCATGTGATTGACTGTTTCATTCCCATGTTTAGAATTCAGAATGGAAGACCTTATATAGAATAATGTGTGTTTTTCAGGGATTTAATATTAGCTAGACCAAGTGTCTGCCAGTGCTGGCGGTCGCTGTGTTTTCATAACCAGGGGAGAGAAGTAGTAACTCTGCCTCTCTGTTTCTGTCTCTCAAACACACACACACACACACACACACAC
>NW_026080556.1:0-1366 GCF_006386435.1 Epinephelus moara | reverse complement strand
AGACACACAGACACACAGACAGACAGTTCAACAGTTTGAAACTTTATTTTTATTTTTTTCTCTGCGTCAGTTTGAAACCATGAAAACAAGCAGGAACTTCCTGTTTCACTGCATCAGGTGATCAAACAAACCGCTGCTCTTCTTCACGCACTTTAACTCTTAACTTCCACTCTACAGGAGTCAGACACGAGGCAGCTGATTGGACGAGAAGAGGGGACCAATCAGGAGTAGCCATTTCTTTGGAGTGTTCCAGTTTAAATCATTTTACCCTCATCTAGAGGAACCAGACCAAAGTCCTGTTCGTGAGGAGACACCATCTTCCTCTTCCTCTCCTGCTGCAGGGCCAGCTCCTGCTGGTCTCACTGGTCCTCCTGGTCCTCCTTGTCCTCCTGGTCCTCCCGGTTGGCGAACACTCCGGCCTCCCAGCGTAGAGCGCGTTGGTTTTTATGTCGAGTAACTCGAGTCGACTCAACAACCTGAAAACAGCCGAAACAAAAGACACAGAAAGTTCTGAGTCCTTAACAGCTGCTTAACTATTAGTTAACAAACTAACACTTAACTGTTAGTTAATTAACTGTTAGTTAACTGTAAGTTAACGGTTAGTTAATTAACTGTTAGTTAACTGTAAGTTAACTGTAAGTTAACTGTTAGTTAACTGTTTGTTCGTTAATTGTAAGTTAACTGTTAGTTAATTAACTGTTAGTTAACTGTAAGTTAACGGTTAGTTAATTAACTGTTAGTTAACTGTAAGTTAACTGTTAGTTAACTGTTTGTTCGTTAATTGTAAGTTAACTGTTAGTTAATTAACTGTTAGTTAACTGTAATTTAACTGTTTGTTCGTTAATTGTAAGTTAACTGTTAGTTAAATGTTAGTTAGTTGTTAGTTAATTAACTGTTAGTTAACTGTTAGTTAACTGTTTGTTCGTTAATTGTAAGTTAAATGTAAGTTAACTGTTAGTTAATTGTAAGTTAACTGTTAGTTAGTTAACTGTAAGTTAACTGTTAGTTAACTGTTAGTTAGTTAGTTAGTTAGTTAGTTAGTTAGTTAGTTAACTGTTAGTTAATTGCAAGTTAACTGTTAGTTAGTTAACTGTAAGTTAACTGTTAGTTAGTTAACTGTAAGTTAACTGTTAGTTAACTGTTAGTTAGTTAACTGTAAGTTAACAGTTAGTTAACAGTTAGTTAACTGTAAATTGACTGTTAGTTAACTGTTAGTTAATTGTAAGTTAACTGTTAGTTAACTGTTAGTCAATTGTAAGTTAACTGTTGGTTACCTGTAAGTTAACTGTTAGTTAATTGCAAGTTAACTGTTAGTTAATTGTAAGTTAACTGTAAGTCAATCAATCAATCAATTTTATTTATAAAG
>NW_026080555.1:0-1418 GCF_006386435.1 Epinephelus moara | reverse complement strand
GATCCACCAACTGACCCACCAACTGATCCAACTATTGACCCACCAACTGACCTACCAACATATCCACCAACTGACCCACCAACTGACCCACCAACTGATCCACCAACTGATCCACCAACTGACCCACCATCTGATCCACCAACTGATCCACCAATTGATCCACCAACTGACCCACCAACTGATCCACCAACTGATCCACCAACTGACCCACCAACTGACCTACCAACTGATCCAACTATTGACCCACCAACTGACCTACCAACGTATCCACCAACTGATTCACCAGTGACTTACCTACTGGCCTACCAACTGATTCACCAACTGACCTCCCTACTGACAGACAGACCAACCTATCGGCCTATGTGGGGGTTCAGTGCCTTGCTTGTTGGACGTTGATGGTCTTGGTGGGATTTGAACCATTGGCCTCTGTCCCTTTGCAGATGCGAGATGTTCAGAACGAGCACCTGACCCACTTCATTGGCGCCAGCATTGACCCGCCGAACATGTGCGTTATCACCGAGTACTGTCCCAGAGGCAGCCTGCAGGTAGGGCACAGTGAACCATCCATCACCCCATCCATCAGCCCCTCTATCAGCTCTTTATACCCTCTATCAGCTCTTTATACCCTCTATCGGCTCTATATACCCCTCTATCGGCTCTTTATACCCCCTATCGGCTCTTTATACCCTCTATCGGCTCTATATACCCCTCTATCGGCTCTTTATACCCCCTATCGGCTCTATATACCCCTCTATCGGCTCTATATACCCCTCTATCGGCTCTTTATACCCCTCTATCGGCTCTTTATACCCCCTATCGGCTCTTTATACCCTCTATCGGCTCTATATACCCCTCTATCGGCTCTATATACCCCTCTATCGGCTCTTTATACCCTCTATCGGCTCTATATACCCCTCTATCGGCTCTTTATACCCCCTATCGATTCTTTATATCCTCTATCGGCTCTTTATACCCTCTATCAGTTTGATATACCCCTCTATCGGCTCTATATACCCTCTATCGGCTCTTTATACCCCCTATCGACTCTTTATACCCCTCTGTCGGCTCTTTATACCCTCTATTGGCTCTTTATACCCCTCTATCGGCTCTTTATACCCCCTATCGACTCTTTATATCCTCTATCGGCTCTATATACCCCTCTATCAGCTCTTTATACCATCTATCGACTCTTTATACCCCTCTATCGGCTCTTTATACCTTCTATCGGCTCTATATACCCTCTATCGACTCTTTATACTCTCTATCGGCTCTTTATACCCTCTATCGGCTCTATATACTCTCTATCGTCTCTTTATACCCCTTTATCGACTCTTTATACCCTCTATCGGCTCTATATACCCCTCTATCGAGTCTATATACCCCCCTATCAGCTCTTTATACCCTCTATCGGCTCTATA
>NW_026080554.1:0-1452 GCF_006386435.1 Epinephelus moara | reverse complement strand
TGGTGCCAGACACCAAAGGACACCCTCCAGAGGTTATGTATCCATGCCTTGACAGGTCAGAGCCAAGTCCGGTCCAAGGAGGACCCACCATGGATCAGGGGTACCTCTGGGGTAACAGCACGTCCCTCAAATGTTTGATCAGGTTGGGATCTGGGGTATTTGCAGGCCAAGTTAATGCCTTGAGGTCTTTGTCCCGTTCCTCGGATCATTCCTGAGCAGTTTTTGTGGTGTGGCATGGTGCATTGTCCTGCTGGGGGGCCACTGTCACTGACAAGGGTTGTTGCTGGGAGGGGGTTTACTTGGTCTGCAGTGGTGTTCGGGTGGGTGGAGCACGTCAAGTAGCATCAACATGAATGTCAGAACCAAAGGTTTCCCAGCAGAACACTGCACTGTAACAAGATGATCAATGTTATTCACTTCACCTGTCAGTCGTTTTAATGTTCTGGCTGATTGGTGTATATGTATACACAATAAAACAAAAATAAAAGCGGAGGCAATATAACAGTAAACAAAGCAACAAAAAGACCATAAATCATAGAGCAAATACAGACTACTGAGGACCCAAAAGAAAAACACACCAGGGAACAAGCACTGGACAATTTAGAGTGGGACGAAGGCCATTTTAAAAAGATGGGTCTTAGTTGTTTTTTGAAAGGTCTCCAAGAAGACTTCAGGCCGTAAACCTAAAAGATGAGAACTCCATACTGTTGGAGCCATGACGGTCGCCTTTTGTTTTGAGTCTGGAGCGGGGGACAGTCAGTAGGTTCTGTTCTGAAGACCAAAGAGACCTACTGATGATATAGGGATGGAGGAGATCACTGATGTATTCAGGTGCCTGACCGTGGAGGGCTTACACGTGAAAACAAGTATCTTGAAATGAATCAATAGGTATAGAGTCCCTCTGGCAACCAAAAATGTATTTAAGAAGTCCTTCATCCCAAGTGCCATCAGTGTCCTGAACTCAGCAAAGTGGCTGATGAGTTTTAAACCACAGAGCGACAATGAGCTGATTTAATGTGTTGAAGTGTTTTGTAACTCATCTGTGAGCTGTCTTCAGATCATCCACAAGGCTGCTGCTCGGCTGTTAACCAGGTCCAGCAGGTCAACCGACGTCACACCCATTTTAGTTTCCTTACCCTGGCTCCCCATCAGGTTTGGGATAGAATATATCTTTATATATATGGATAATCATCTCCAGCTCAGGTCGAGACCAATATTTCTTAGTTGTACAAAACAAGTTCGGATCAGTGATTTAACATGATGATCAAAAATGACACCAAGATTCCTAAAACTTAACCGTATAGCTGACTAAAGGGACCCAATACTCTGGGCAGCCTTTGACGCTAGACTCATACTAATAGTCACACAACAGCAGCACACGCCAACAGCGGAGGTAACCACTGCCGTACATGATACAGATCATATCAGAGGTGACCAGTATCAGCTCCTCAT
>NW_026080553.1:1686-2747 GCF_006386435.1 Epinephelus moara | reverse complement strand
ATGACACAATGAGACAGAGAGACAGAGAGAGAGACACAGAGAGAGAGAGACAGAGAGAGACAGAGACAGACAGAGACAGACAGTAATGACAGTATCTTGCAACAACATTAATTTAAGTAATAATAATAACAGCTATTGTGTTACAATATGTTGAAAGTATTAATAGAATAATAATGTTAAGCTAAGGCTTAAGCTAAGCCCCTGAAAACATAAAACTACATGTTTATGACTGGATGAGACACAGTCAAAGTTCCGAGAGAAAAGATCCTCTTATTTTTGTATTTATTTATTTGCTGCTATGTTTACTTCCTGCACTGACCCCTCCGTGCTTTTGTCTCCTAACACTGTCTCCTGTTTGTAGGACAGACAGACGGACAGACAGCAGACATGGACACCACCACGTCCATAAAGATGACCACACTGGCCATCCAGAACCTCTTCAGCTACGTGGAGGAGGAGAACCTGGCTGCGCTTAAAGCTCACCTGGACCGCTTCAAGGAGGTGGACGGACGCAGCGATGTACGTACAGAAAGACACTTCCTGTTGTATTTGTACTACTCCTGTTGTAATCCTCTGGAGGACTGAAACACTGAACATGGTTCTCATCAAAAGACCGGATCCTAATTTCTGCTGCTGCTTTATTTATTATTTATTTACAGTAAACATGGTTTGTTTATTTTTTTTCAGACCATCTCCAAAAATCCTCCAATAAATCTCCAATAATCCTCTAAAAATCCTCCAATAAACCTCCAAAAATCCTCCAATAAACCTCCAATAATCCTCCAAAAATCCTCCAATAATCCTCCAAAAATCATCCAAAAAACCTCCAATAATCCTCCAAAAATCCTCCAATAATCCTCCAAAAATCCTCCAATAAACCTCCAATAATCCTCCAAAAATCCTCCAATAAATCTCCAAAAATCCTCCAATAAACCTCCAATAATCCTCCAAAAATCCTCCAATAAACCTCCAAAAATCCTCCAATAAACCTCCAAAAATCCTCCAATAAACCTCCAATAATCCTCCAAAAATCCTCCAATAAACCTCCAATAATCCTCCAA
>NW_026080553.1:0-608 GCF_006386435.1 Epinephelus moara | reverse complement strand
AATCCTCCAACAATCCTCCAATAAACCTCCAATAATCTTCCAATAAACCTCCAATAATCCTCCAAAAATCCTCCAATAAACCTCCAATAATCTTCCAATAAACCTCCAATAATCCTCCAAAAATCCTCCAATAAACCTCCAATAATCTTCCAATAAACCTCCAATAATCCTCCAGTAATCCTCCAATAATCCTCCAATAGTCCTCCAATAAACCTCCAATAATCCTCTAATAAACCTCCAATAAACCTCCAATAATCCTCCAATAAACCTCCAATAATCCTCTAATAGTCCTCCAATAATTCTCCAATAATCCTCCCTTGCTAGTCGGCATCAGAAATATTAATTAGTTAGTTAGTTACCAATTAGTGTTTTATTCATGTACAAGGCTGCTTAACTGTCATGCAGCCGCCCGCCACTAGTGGGTGCTACAGAGCCGTCAGACTGGAGTTTTAAATTGGAGAGATGTCCTCTCACAAAACCAGCGCGGTTTGGCAGCACTTCGATCTAGAAAATGAATTCAGCAGCAATGAATCTTTTTTGAGATGTTATAATATTTGTTAACTTAAGTGAGTTGCTGTCAGATAATGTCAATCAATCAATCAATCAAT
>NW_026080552.1:0-4508 GCF_006386435.1 Epinephelus moara | reverse complement strand
CTAAACCTAACCATGTGTTTGTGTTGCCTAAACCTAACCATGTGTTTTTGTTGCCTAAACCCAACCAAGTGTTTTTGCTGCTTAAACCTAACCACATGTTTTTGTTGCCTAACCCTAACCACGTGTTTTTGTTGCTTAAACCCAACCAAGTGTTTTTGTTGCCTAAACCTAACCATGTGTTTTTGTTGCTTAAATCTAACCCTGTATTTTTGTTGCTTAAATCTAACAACATTTTTGTTGCCTAAACCCAACCAAGTGTTTCTGTTGCCTAAACCTAACCATGTGTTTTTGTTGCCTAAACCTAACCAAATTTTTGTTGCCTAAACCTAACCCTGTGTTTTCGTTACCTAAACCTAACCACGTGTTGTTGTTGCTTAAACCCAACCAAGTGTTTTTGTTGCCTAAACCTAACCCTGTCTTTTTGTTGCCTAAACCTAACCACATGTTGTTGTTGCTTAAACCCAACCAAGTGTTTCTTTTTGCCTAAACCTAACCAAGTGTTTTTGTTGCTTAAACCTAACCACGTTTTTTGTTGCCTAAATCTAACCACGTGTTTTTGCTGCTTAAACATAACCATGTGTCTTTGTTGCCTAAACCCAACCAAGTGTTTTTGTTGCCTAAACCTGACCACATGATTTTGTTGCCTAAACCCACCTAAGTGTCTTTGTTGCCTTAACCTTACCATGTGTCTTTGCTGCATAAACCCAATCATGTTTCTTTGTTGCCTAAACCTAACCATGTGTTTTTGTTGCCTAAACCCACCTAAGTGTTTTTATTGCCTAAACCTAACCATGTGTTTTTGTTGCCTAAACCTAACCATGTGTTTTTGTNTCTTTGCTGCATAAACCCAATCATGTTTCTTTGTTGCCTAAACCTAACCATGTGTTTTTGTTGCCTAAACCCACCTAAGTGTCTTTGTTGCCTAAACCTAATGTGTTTTTGTTGCCTTAACCTAACCATGTGTTTTTGTTGCCTAAACCTAACCATGAGTCTTTGTTGCCTAAACCTAACCACGTGTCTTTGTTGCCTAAAAACAAAATTGTTGGAGGAAAAAAAAACTCAATTTGTGGTGTTGTACTGACGTAGTGTGTTTATTTTGAAAGAGACTGTATGTAAAGGGTAAACTTCCTGTGACAACAGAAGTGTATTTTGAAAGAAGACAATGCATGTAACAGGCAGAACTTGACATGGTGTCTCAAAACGTCAACGACCAACACACCCAGGGTACCTTGCACGTCGTATCTGGACGTGGAAGGTCCATGACCAAACGTCGATATGTGACGAGGTCGGAGTGAGAATGTGTTGGTAAGGTATGCTGAGATACTTTTCTACCCCAAGTTTACAAAAGTCAGCTCCAAAAGCTTCCTCCATAAAATGAGAGGAGCAGCAACACTCTTTGGGGGCATTTGCAGCATACTTGGTTGAATGCGGACTCCGACAGTACTCAGTAACTGATGACACGTCCACAAAAGCTTCCACAGCTTAAGAAAGGCCAAATGTGCTGCAAACAATCGGAGACCTCTGCTGCAACAATGATGACGTGAGCTAGTTCTTATAATGATGTTGGTCACACGCCAACTTTGTGGCACAGAACTGTGTGAGCAGCAGCGATATTAGCTCCACACACAGTCCACTAGATATACATTATGCGTTAATAATCAACATAAGCCCCGTTGTGGCTGATTAGTCAAACACTGCCGGTGCAGGCTCACTGTATCTGTAACACGGCCTGAGGCAGGTCTGCTGACAGATGACTCCACACAGTGTCCAATAATAAACATAGGACATAGGAGGAAACATGAGACCCAGCTTGACTTCTACTCCTTATAGGTAATCCATCATCGCAGTGCTGACCGGCTAACTTTCAGGGACCCATGTGGACGACATACAATACAGTAAAGCGAGAGTAAAGAGAGCGTCTGGCATGGTCACGGGTGTGTTTGCCCCCCTCTATTGACACTGAGTATTGTTTCCCACTGTCTCCGCTGGCTCGTCGGAGACCTGAAAGGATAAACAGAGCACTGAGCTTGGCACAAAGTTTGTCCTCCTCCCTAATGAAGTGCAACCTCCCAAGCCCAAACATCATTCATCATACTCCAGCGTCTGTGTTGGTGTGTGAGCGTCTATAGCGAATGTCTGTCCATATCTGCATCTCTGCGCTTGTGTTTTCATTTTCTGTCCTACAGACTGCGGGCACCCAAACAGAGCTTGAATGACTGTAACAGAGAGGACAAAACAAATAGGCCACTTTGACCCATTTGTTTTTTGGCTTTTGCTTTGTTTGGCACAAAAAGCATACATCCAATTTCCTGCCTATTAGATGACTATCAGAAACCTTATTTATATTTGATTTTCATGTGGAGTTACGCTAAGCAGAGTAAGTTTCCATTGTTGATTTTTGTACCCATATGACACAACTTCCCAGTTATTCATATAGGAATTCGCTTTTTTCCAGAGCTTGCAGCCGGGTCATAATATTTACAAGATAAATCGTTAGCCTGTGTTTAGTCTGTGCTCAGATTTATATCTTAATGTAATGTTTTTCCCCATCACTGTTTGACAAGCATGAGTTATGAATGTCTCCAGTAAAAGTCATATATGGACATGTGTGTCCTTGAGATCAGGGTCAAAGCTGAACTTTGTTTCATGCTTTAAAACTGTACAATGATCCAGAAAATTTAAATAAATCAGAGTGAAATAATTTGTAGAAGACTGTTTGATCAAAGACAGCGCTGGATGTAATACATCTTGCATGACGGTAAAGAGCAAGAGCAAATTATGCTTGGAGATAATTCTGAGAAACTCAAATTTGGCTTTGGATGTGTGATATCTTCCACATGGTGCAGCGCTGTTTTACAGCTGTAGCATAACAAAAGAAGCTGAGCATATCCAGACATGGTGAGGTTGAGTATAATATATGAGTGTGGCTGCTCTGTTTCTTATGTGTGCTGGGGCTATACGTTGCGATGGCTAAAACTCAGTGCATCTGTTTCATTATTGTGACGAATCCATTCATAATGTTCCTCGCATTCTTAACATAACAAATTACATCAGTGGTCAGGTTGCAAAAAGATTTAATGCAATAGATTTAAACATTTGAGTCAAATTGTTTTGAAAGTTCATGAAATGAACACCGTGTTTTGAGATACAACATGTTTTATGTTTGAAAAGTTTAAGTTGCCAAACACAAAGTATGTACGTAGTTGAGGCGGTGGATGACGAATGCATTTCCCTTCAATTTTGACAACTCAGGTTTTCACTTATGTCTACAACTCACACTATAATCACCATTTTCATATTTGGGGACCAGCCTCATTTGACTCTCAACTAACCCTTTGAATCCTGGAGCGACGTCACTTTTCTTGTGCTGCTTTCAGACGTCTTTTGCAAGTAGTCAAACCTTTGAACCCTGAACAAAGTGGTGCAATTTCCTTCAGAAACATGGGGGTAAAGGCAATGAACTTGGTAAGAAATGTTTCACACATTGCGAAAAATTAATAGATTTAAAACATTATTTTAAAAAAGCTAAGGAAAAACTACACGATCAGCCAAAACATTAAAACCAGGTGCGGTGAATAACATTGAGCATTTTGTCACATAACAATGTTTTGCTGAGAATTCCTTGGTCCTGGCATTCACGTGGATACCACTTGACACACTCCACCCACCCAAACACCACTGCAGACCGAGTACTGACTTGTACAGACATGGACACAGGACTTCTGAGGGTGTCCTGTGGAGTCTAGCACCAGGGCGTTGGCAGAGGATCCTCTGAGTCCTGTGGGTTACAAGGTGGGGTAACAGCATGTCCCACAGATGCTCGATCAGATTGGGATCTGGGGAATTTGGAGGCCAGGTCAACACCTTGAGCTATTTGTCATGTTCCTTGGGTCATTCCTGGACAGTTATTGGGGTGTGGCACGGGGCATTGTCCGGTTGAGGGGCCATCGCCATCGGAGAGTGTCACTGGCGAATTGGTCTGCAACAGTGTTTGGGTGGGTAGAGCACATCAAGTGGCATCTCAGCGCTTGACAGTGCGAGCGTTTCACTCGCATTTGTGACTAAAAATAGGTGTGTGTGAACTGTAAAAAATATTTAGGGGCACGTGCGCATAAAAAAATCAGCCGAAGCAGCCTATATTTTTGTCAATAAAAAAATATGATAATCTAACCGCAAATGTTGGAGGAATTCCAGCCGCCTTCCCTCTTCCCTCTTCCCCGTGTGACACGGTTATGGGCGGTTTTCCAAGCCACTGTCGGCACAATGAATATAAGTCCCACTTTCGGCAGGGTGGAAATAAGTCAAAGTGTGGCGGAGGAGACGGACCGGGTTAAGCGGCGGACCTCCGGGGAAGCCTGCTCCGTTCTCCCCGCAGTTAGGGACCGTTCTCCACGGCCAGGCTGTCGGCTGGGTGGGAATAAGTCAAAGTGTGGCAGAGATGAGGGACCGGGAAAAGCGGCGAACCTCGGGGGAGGCCTGCTCCGTTCTCCCCGCAGTTAGGGACTGTT
>NW_026080551.1:0-3074 GCF_006386435.1 Epinephelus moara | reverse complement strand
GCATTTGTTTGCAGAGTGACGGCAGCTGTATCATAAAATAAAACAAAGATTAAAGATAAAAGATTCTGTATGTTAATTTACACAAATCATTATTCTAAATCCTGTGAAGTTAGATTTTGGACTGATGTATGAGAAGGTTTTATTACCATTGCAACGATCACAAGTTTTCTTCTTGATGGTATAAATCAGGAAGGCAATAACACTCAGACTTAAAGCCAAAGCAGCAAATAACAGAAACAGAAGTATGTTGGCCTTCTGCAGATCCCACATGTTGAGCTCTAAAATAACATCAGGAGCAAATAATGAAAGTTAACAGCTTTTCTGGAAAGGTGTTACAATATAATGGAAACTAAACTTTTGTACACATTATTTTCATCTCTTCTACTGGATTCAAAATTAATGATTATTAAAGATTAATATGGAAATATTCTGCACTTACCTTCAACGTCCAGTTTTGCTCCATTTCCAAATAATATCTCTCCACATGTGGCCACAGCACAGTAATAAGTCTCGGCATCAGAGGAGCTGACGTCCTTAGAGAAGCTGTAGATACATTTCTGTGGAGATCCAGCTTCAGGACTCTTCTCACATCCATGAGTGTAAATGAAACTGGGATGAGATTCATCTGATGCGGCTCTGAACCAATAAACTAAACATGTTTTCTTCTCAGAGTCAGAGAGGACTGAACACTGCAGAGTCACTGAGTCTCCTGGACGGACTGGATCAGATAGATCTTGAGTGACGGCAGTGATATCAGGTTCTGGTCCTGGAAAATGTCAAGATAAAATGACATGCTTTACTCACTTTAATAAAATTAAAAGTAATGAAAATTTTAAATTCATGTGCTTAAAACCTTTTCTACACATTAAGGAGACATAATTTGACTTATAATGAGTTATGGAAACACACATACATGTAAAAAAATCATATTATGTAAACTGATGGTAAACATGTTGGATTAAAGCACGGTTATTTTTTGTCAAGTAATTTAAAATGTCGATTTACCTTTAACTCTCAGAAGTGTTGATTTGGAAAATGTCATGTCCAGTACATTTACTTTTAAACAGTAGTAAAGTCCAGTATCACTCAGCTTTGTCTCATGAATATGCAGAATAAATGATCCAGGCTCTTGTTTTGCTGTAATGTGAGGAGTCTTGTTAACATCTTTATAATCAAAGGCAAATGTTCCTCCCAAGAATTCAGGTGTTTTTCCAGAAACAAGCCTGATCCAAAACAAAGTTTCTTGGTTGATAGATGTCTGGCGAGTACAATTCAAAGTCACATCATCTCCAACTTCAACAGTTGTTGTTTCAAAGACGTGATCATCTGTGCATCCTGAACATAAAATTAAATGGAGCAGTGATTAACAACAGAGAAAGAAAAATGTACACACTGTACTAAATTACTGTAAGAACATAATATTTTAAATGTATATCTGGAGTAAATGTGACTTCTGTGAATATACTTACGTCCCACTCTGAGCATCAGCAGCAAATAAAATATGATCACCATTTTCATGTTAATCCACTTGTAGCTGCAGCTAAATTAGAGCGTATTAGAAGATGACTCGCCTTAATGTAATCATGGAAAGTGGGAGGGAACATTTCAGAGCAATCTGATTGGCCTCTCGTTATGTTGGTATCTCACTGTATCACCACAGTGGAAATAAAATCAACCATCTTTCCAACCTGAAACAACACAACAGCACACTTTTGTTTCATGTTTCAGGGTGGGTTTCTATAACTGACACTGAGAGTAAACACAAGGTAAAGCTGGGGGGGCACTTTTCTGGAGAGGGCAATAAAAAAAAAAAGGTTTCATACTGTAACCCATTGTTTTACCATACACTGACCTTTTCAATATTATTTCATTGTAACGCTCTCTCTTTCTGTTTCTCAGACCACAGGTGAGACAAGAATTAGCTACCACACCTCCTCCTCGCTCCATGCAGCTATGGACTGCTTCGCCAGGGGTAGAGGGGGCAGTGGCTCCAGGAACAGAGCTGAGGTCGTCAGCCACAGCAGCTCTAAGTCATAGGTCACAGCAGGCTGGTGGCCGACGGCAGCACCAGATCTAACCTCTGTAACGGCAGCAACAGAGTCTGGAGTTTGGGGCCATCCAGTCCCCCGTCACAGGCTGAGTTTGAGTTGCTGCAGTCGGGCTCACAGGATGTAGACTGCTGGTATACGCCTGCCATTGACCCCCAGCTCAGATGGAATTGTCTTCCCCTTTTCCTTCCTGCATGGTACGGTTTTCAAAATCGCCACAGTTACATGAAACTAGACTCACATAGTCAGAACTATCTCCACACATCATTTTAGTGCTGTGTGTGGAACTATGCTTGGGCAGTGACTTGTGGCGTCAGAAAACCAATGAAAAGCTATTAGAATTTATCGGTGCTCGGCGACGCAAGGGGGAAACGCAGCAGGACAAGGACGAAAGTTAAGGCGGTGACAGTCCAACTGGGGAGGGTGGGAGGGGCAGTGGATGGGTCCAACAAACACTGAATTACACCCGAGAGAACAGTGTTGACGTCCTGTAAGATTCTAAAGCCAAACCCTGTTCTCTTTTTTCATAAATCTAACCACATATTTTTGCTGTTGGAAAAAAAAAAAAAAAAAAAAGAGTAATTTCCCTGTGTTGTACCGATGTACTGCGTTTATTTCGAAAGAGACAGCATGTAAATATTACATTTCCTGTGAAACCAGAAGTATATTTTAAAAGAAGACAATGCACGTAACAGGAAGAACTTGACACGGTGTCCCAGAACATCAACAACCAACGCACCCAGGGTACCTTGCACGTCGCATGCAGACATGGAAAGTCCATGACCAAACGTCAATATGTGACGACTTCAGAGTGACAATGTGTTGTAACAACCTACACTCTGAAACATCTTCAAATGTTTTATGTTGTGTTTCTTTTGCAGGGATTTAGCCATGTTAATGCCAAGGCTCGCCTTCCCACGTGCAAACATTCCGCCAAAACAAGTTCTCTCCCGACACCATTTTGCAAGAGCTCTGTCTTTACATCATCGCGGTTTTAGTTGTCTTGGTCCAGACCTTTGAATCTGC
>NW_026080550.1:0-1280 GCF_006386435.1 Epinephelus moara | reverse complement strand
CAGTGTACGACAACCAGTACTGTAGTCCAGACCACCTAAACCGAGACCAAGTCATGACCAAGACCAGAGTGTATGGAGACTCAGACAAAACCAAGACTCAGAGGTTGAGACCAAGTTTAGACCAAAACCAAGACCAGAGTACCACACTGCATGGTAGAAACTGTGGAACATACAAACCATAGGCACTCCCAAAATTGATCTCAAACATCCACATTCTCATAAAAACACCTACAAAGACAAAAGAAGATTCCTCTTCATTCACCTCTGTTATTGCAATATTGTCTGTATGTGTCAGTATAACATGAGAAATGTTTTTATTAAATAATTAAAGGCATGGTGGAGGTGAATTTTTTGTTATTTAGTAATATCCCCGTGGTTGTGATGTTGAACGGTCTCCAAATAAAAATAGAGAATCCTGACACAGAGACAAGACCAAGTAAAAATGCACTCGAGTCACAGATAAGACCAAGACATTCAAAAAGTGGTCTTTACACTTTTAAACCAATCTCGAGTATGACAACATAGACTGAAACATTGATGAGTTTAAGAAGAGTGAAAGTTGCATTTTATCACAGTTATTTCAAAGAATAAAATCATGGACCAGGATACAGATTATTTCATGGACAGATACTGCATTATACTTATTTTTTACATCAAACCTTTCCCTTTGAATGTTTTGCATAACTTGAGTAAAAAAGACTAAAATCACTGCTATTATGAAGACTCTCATTTGCAGGTTTAACACTGTGTGATACCTAAAAGTCAGTAAATCTCTGTACTGTTTGATTTTATAGACAAAAAGAAAACCAGGATGGGTGTCACACACATCGTATCAGTGTTGCTGATTCTAACAGGTGAGCTGAGTCATGTTGAACCAGTTGCTTTGAAATGTTAATGGAAAAGGTGAAAATGTGAAAAGGTGTAAAATCGACACCAACACAGCATCAAGTTATGGTTGAGTTCTTTCCAACACATCATCAAAAATTTCTTAGATAAATTAACATCAGAGTGTAGAATCACCTTTATATCGTAATTACTTAATATAAGAGCAAGGTAATTTGTGTTTTACTAAATCTGTTGAACTCTTTGGTGCTTTATAGCTACAATGACACCAGCTGCACCTACGACGACTGCAGCTACAACTACCGCTGCAACAACTGCTGCACCGACAACTACCGCTGCAACAACTGCTGCAAATACAACAGCTGCACCGACAACTACTGCACCTACAACTAACGCTGCAACAACTGCTGCACCTACAACATCTGCACCGACAACTA
>NW_026080549.1:0-1693 GCF_006386435.1 Epinephelus moara | reverse complement strand
GGGGGGGGGGGGGGGCATGCACTTTTTACAGTGGATTATGAAAACAAATGGTTCTATGTTACTGGATACCTGCAAAGGACAACCAATTTAAATCAAAGCTAAATGTAGAGAACTCAGAACAGCAATGCCTTTATGAACTGCAGTGGTCTGCAATGGCTATAAGTCTTTTAAACATCTCATGAATCCATCTTCCAAAACAAGATCAGGGAACTGCTTTGGCACACATACTGTAGAAATGGAAAAGGTTACAGGGAAACATACAGTAAATGGTCCTCTTAAAGACATGCACATACAAACACAAGCTTTTACAGACGCATTCTCAAACTTGGCGCATCGTGTGAAACTGTTTCCACTCACTTCAACAGAGTCACAGGCACTCATGATTTTATATAATGGCATTGCCATGGTTAATAAAAGCTTGAGGTCTTACAGGAATAATCTGCGGTACTCCTTAAAGTTCAGTGTGATTTAAGTATTCATATGTTAAATAGTGCTTGGAACAAAATGATCCCACTTAAAATGATGCGACTTGGCCCATATGCTTTGTTTATTGGGTGGTGCGTGTCATTAAAATAAATCAGGTCTGGTTGGGTTGGACTGAGTGTGTGTGTGTGTGTGTGTGTGTGTGTGTGTGTGTGTGTGTGTGTGAGAGAGAAGACATAAGAGGAAAGTACAGTATGTGGCTTCTTCCTTTCAACCAGTGCGTAGGATGATGTGGACTCCAGAGTCAGTAAAAACAGGACCGCTCATGTCTCCCACTTTGAGAGCAAAGGAAGCATCTTCAAAAGGCTTCTGCATTTGACCTAAAACAAAAACACACGTATATTAAAAGTAATAAAATGGTTATCCACATTCAAGTCAACAGTCAAACATAGAGTATCTTGTACATTATCATCTGGCGTGTGTGTGCATAAATTCCTGCGTTTGCTTGAAAGAATCTTTTTATGCCTCTGCGCCGCCAGTAGCTGAAGGTGTTATGGTTTCAGGTTGTCTGTCCCATTCTTGTATACGTGATATCTAAAAAATGCCTTGAGGGAATTTCTTCAAATGTTGGGACAAACATCCACTTTGACTCAAAAATTAACTGATCATAATTTGGTGGTAACAGGTCAAAGGCCAAGGCCACAGTAACCCTGTGTCCATTTTATTCTTATGAATGCAATATCTCCACAACGGCTTGAGGGAATTTCCTGAAATTTTGGCAAAAACGTCAGTTTGGGCTCAACAATGAACTGATAAGATTTTGGTGGTCAAAGGTCAAGGTCAAAGTGAACTCGCGTCTGTCTCATTCTCATGAACGGGATATCTCAGGCAGGCCTGTAGAGACAATTTCCTCAAATTTGGCAGAAACATCCACTTGGACTGAAGAATAAACTGATTAGAATTTGATGGTTGAAGGTCAAAGGTCAAGGGTCACTGTGACCTCACAAATCATGGTAATACTGACAAAATTTCAAACAAATGTCCAATAGAATAAGATGATGAAGTGCTAAAAATTTTATATCCAAAAGGTCAAAGGTCAGCTTTACTGTGATGTCATAATATCCTGGCGGCACAGTGATGCAGTGGTTAGCATTGTCGCCTCACAGCAAGAGAGTTTGAACCTGGGGATGGGGGAGCCCTTCTGTGTGGAGTTTGCATGTTCTCCCCGTGTCAGCTTGGGTGCTCCAGCTTCCTCCCACAGTCCAAAGAC
>NW_026080548.1:0-1967 GCF_006386435.1 Epinephelus moara | reverse complement strand
AGAGCACAAACTTCTTGTGTTTATTTGAATCCCACCAGCTTGAGGGGGTGTGTTTGAGGCAAGGCGGGTCTCTTAGTTTAGACATTACTGTATTTTGGCGGAAACTTAATGAACTTTAATGAAACTTTCTTTTGTGAGATTATATACTTTAAAAAATAAATTTAATATGATTATTATACTGCATATATCAGTGGAACACAAATATAAATGTTTCGTGCACAAACACTGCAAACTAGTCTGCAATTGCATCAACAAACTAAATGAGAAAGCACATATTAATAAAGACAAGTTGATTAATCAATCCAACTATATTTTAACTTGAAATATAATATGGGATTCCTTATGGGATCCCTTTTTAACTATCGTCTCAAGATGGCAGTATGACTCTGATGATGCTAAATGAGGGATTAAACACATGAATTATAATTCACTCATACTGTGACCTGCAAGAATGAAAGAAAAAAATCGTTCAACTAACAAACAAGGATAATGCACAGTTACAATGTTAGAACATGGATAAAATGTATAGTTTTACTTTCAAGAGACATTTCAAGTTGGTTACAAACTTTGTCTCTGCTCAGGAATGCATACTGAATTTACAACTCACACATCTGTTTTTCTTATCTCAGTTTCAATCGGATGAGAGCTGGGGTGACACCCAAAGATGTGACAAAAAATGGAGAGGATGTGGTGCACTTAAAAGCATAGTTAATGGACTGGCAGTTAATCTGGCTGTGTTGTCAACAACCCTGGATTTTTACAGGATGTTAATCAGAATTTAAATCTGGAGTATTTCAAATTGACACCTTTACCACCCTTGATGCCAGAATGACGGTGAAAGTGTTCCTAAGGAATGAGGTGAAACGGCCAAAGCAATAAACATTTGACCTCAGACTGACCCATTTCACCACTGTTCCTTTACTTTAGGTTTTGGGAGTGTTCAGAAGTGGTGTTTCTCCTACAATGGTGATATGCCAGAAAGGAAGGCTGAAAAGTGCATGGTTCTGCAGACTGTGGGTGTCTATATGTTGAACATAATAAAAGGTCAGTGAGGACCAACTGAAATCAAAGGTCATTAGACCAAACAGAAATTAAGGTCAGAAGACCAATTTAAATAAAATGAAATAGGAAGACAAAGGTCCGGCGACCAAACATAAATTAAAGTCAGCAATTTTCAGCATGACAGCAACAGAAATGTAGGGAAAATACCTTTTAGAGAATGTCTGCACTTGTAATAAAATTTTGGGGCACCACCCTCCTAATGAGGAAAACGACTAATCAAATGAATAACTCCGTGAGCCACTTATTAATTCATCAGCACGCTTATCAATAATGAATCAATCTCAATATCTGGGTTATGAATTCTCTATACAGTGATCTCAGCTCCTGTCCAAAAGATATATACACAGACAACGACTTGGCGATAAATGAAGATTTATTTAAGCTAAATGTGTAACAGCTGAATAAATGAATAGCAAATGATAATTATATGAAATAACACAAAATCAACAGTATACACTCATGTGAGTTATTTAGTTTGGCGATAGTGACAGAGAGTATGTGACTACAGATAAATTGGGAACACCGGGATGCGCAAAAAACATTCACCTAATGAAAGCTAAATTAAGATCAGGATAATTAAGCCTCTTGTTCGACTTCACTCTTCACCACACAGTGGCTTCCTCAAGTCATGGAAATTCTTTGCCTACTTTCTTAGCAGCGGGGATCAGGTGAAGTTCCTCTTGGGGCCCCGGACTGTCGCTTCGCAGCTCCCGGCCTTTCCAGCAAAATGAAACCAGCTGGCACACGGCGGTGGAGGAGCGGTTGAGTCTGCAATGTCCTGTAGGTGGCCCCCAACATTGTTTTCCTTGCGCTGCAGAAAGTCTTTGGGTTTGGCACACGAACCACTGTGATGAGTGGCTGGCAGCCGCTGTGTGATGATCCCTGTGTCATCTAGGGGTGTGTCT
>NW_026080547.1:0-1537 GCF_006386435.1 Epinephelus moara | reverse complement strand
ATAAGTGAAAATGTGCTGGACTTATTCCATTACCTAAATCATTAATAAAAATTGAAAATAAGATAGGTGCCAAAATAGAACCTTGAGGGACACCTTTGTTTACATTAAGAAGGGCTGAGGTGTAGTTTTCTACTGAGACACACTGAGTTCTTTCAGATAGGTAGTTTTTAAACCAGTTCAGAGCCCTTTCACTAAGGCCTACGCAGCGAAGTCTCTGCAGTAGTAGTTCATGATCCACAGAGTCAAATGCTTTGGACAGATCAACAAACAATGCTGCACAGTGTTTCTTACTGTCTAGACATCTGATAATATCATCTGTGACTAGCATGGCTGCTGTTGTGGTACTATGGCCTGATCTAAAACCGGAGAGTCATTGAGAATATTTCTAACGGTTAAGAACGTTTTCAGTTGCTCATTTATAAGCGATTCAAAAACTTTGGCCATGACCGACAGTCTGAAAATAGGGCGGTAATTATTTAGGTCAGAAGGGTCTCCGCCCTTTAACAAAGGGAGGACCAAAGCCGATTTCCATGAGCTGGGTATTTCATTGGAGTAGAGACTGAGATTAAAAATGGAGGCAATAGGCTCTGCAATACCACCTGCAGGAGTTTTAAAGAAAAACGGCTCTATCTTGTCTGGACCTGAAGATTTTTTTACATCTAGGCTCATGAGTGCTTTCTTAACTTGAGAGGCCAAAATGGGGACAAAGGTGAACTGTTGATCAGGGTCACAAGGAACAGGGTCAAACCCTCCTCCATACCCCCCAGCTTTACTAGAGTCAAAAATTGAGCCAGCAGAAATAAAATGATTATTAAAGCTGTTTGCAATGTCTATTTTACCCTTGATTTCGGTTTGATTCACCTGTTGGAAGTCAGGAAGACTATTTGATGTGATAGAACCAGAGTATGATTTAACTAGTTTCCAAAACTTAGCAGGATTATTCAAGTTTTCACTTATTGTGTTAAGATAATAATCATGTTTAGCATTTTTGATTAATTTAGTGCATTTATTTCTATAATGTTCTATAAAGGGTCCAATCTAAGGGAATATTCGATTTCTTTGCTTTTGCCCAAGCGGCATTTCTTTGCCGGATAAGGGTGGAGATAGAATCATTAAACCAAGGGTTATCTTTACCACTTATCCTATATTTTCTAAAAGGAGCGTGCTTGTCACATAAAGCCAGGAAGGCGGATTTGAAATAATCCCATGCTAAAACAACATCTGTCATTTGTCAGACAATGTACAGATCACTATTAAACACATCATGTAAAAAAGCTTGCTCATCGAAGTGTTTGAACTGCTTTTTATAAATAAAACGTGTTTTACCCTTAGGGACTTTACAGTTTCTAACACAGACAACTGCACAATGATCACTGACATCGTTACAGAGAGTTCCAACTGCAGAGAATTTGTGGGGTGCATTCGTTAAAATAACATCTATCAGGGTGGATTTATTCAGGTCTTTTTGATTTAACCGGGTTGGTGAATGAACTATCTGCTCCGAACAAAGAGAGTCACAAGTGTCTTTAAAAGAATT
>NW_026080546.1:1073-1278 GCF_006386435.1 Epinephelus moara | reverse complement strand
CTAGGTTAATGTGGCCATTGTCAATTTATGAAATGCCAATATCCGTTGTGGAGAGAATAGAAAGGTCGGTTAGCTCCTGTATTAGGAAGTGGTTGGGCGCTCCTAGGTGCCTAAGTAGTGTTGCACTGTATGGAAAAGGGATACTTCAGCTGCCAGTATCTAATTTAACAGAGGAATTTAAATGCACCAAGGTCAGGACAGAGCT
>NW_026080546.1:0-1027 GCF_006386435.1 Epinephelus moara | reverse complement strand
GGTTAGCTCCTATATTAGGAAGTGGTTGGGCGCTCCTAGGTGCACCTAGGAGCTGTTAAACTCTGTTAAACCATCTAGTTTAACAGAGGAATTTAAATGTACCAAGGTCAGGACAGAGCTCTTGTTATCTGGGAGTAAGGACGTGGTAGTTAGGAGTGTGGTTCCAAATCCAACTAAGGGGAGGAAGTGGAACCCAAGATCGGCAGTTCAGGAGGCAGAGGCAGCTCTTAGACATGCAGAGATTGTAGGTAATGTTCAGTTTGGCCGGGGAGGCCTGGGGCTTGGCTCAGGTAAACCGGTATGGAATACAACAGGTCTCAAAGATAAAAAAAAGCTGGTTGTGGAACAGATACGCAGACAGGAGGAGATAGTAAGGGGTGCAAAGGTAGTGGCCCAGGCTAAACAGGGACAGTGATTAAATTGGTAAAGTGTAGAGAAGAGGAAGCTTAGTTGGAGGGACCTGTGGAGTATGGAGGAGAATTGTATTAGATTCCTGGTAGGGGCTACATACGATGTGTTACCAACCCCCCAGAACCTAAAACTGTGGGTAAATGAGGACCCATCATGCCCATTGTGTTCACGTACCGTAACCTTAAAACATATTTTGTCGGGCTGTAAAGTTAGCTTGTCACAAGGCCGATACACATGTCGACATAACCAGGTGTTGAAATGTTTAGCTGCAGGAATCGAAGGGAAACAAAGACAGGTGAATTCAGAAGGTGTTAAGGATAGGAGTTTAGCAATTCAGTTTGTCCGTGAGGGAGAGAAATACAGAAGGGATAAGTTAGTAAGGAGGCAATGGTTTGGCCACCTAGAAGGTGCTTGTGATTGGGAAATGCAAGTAGATTTAGGGGGAAAGCTTGTTGTTCCCCAGGAAATAGTTTGTACCAAGCAGAGGCCTGACATAGTGGTTTATTTCATTGAGCTGACAGTTCCTTGGGAAGACTCAGTAGAAGAAGCCTATGAGGAGGCTTCTTCAGTGGAAGAAGCCTCTTCTCAGGAGGAAATCCAGGAAGAGGAAGGTTAT
>NW_026080545.1:0-1077 GCF_006386435.1 Epinephelus moara | reverse complement strand
ATCTAAAAGTAATCTGTAAAAATAGTTTAAACATGATCCCTGAAGTCGTTGTGTATGTCATCTATATAGTGTTGTAAATATAGTAATCTATAGAAGAAATTGTAAAATAGTGGATGTAGAAAAGTGTTGGCAACAGAGATCTAATTAAGTTGTCGAATAAAGCAAATAAACAGGCTGCACGGTTGCAACATTGTGTTAAAGGGAAATCAATAGGGCAAACACAAAGAGTCACTACTAACAACTAAAAGGTGAGGGCAAACATAATCCACAAAAGCACCTAAAAATAGATGGAAGAAGGGGAAATCATTGAGGACGAAATTTGGGGAGAAGAACACTGTCTAACCGAGGGCCCTGTAGAATATAGCGGAGTGCGCACACACTTTTGGTTAGAACGGAGCTACATAGATAGCGAAGGGGCTGAGCATTGGCAAGACGAACAAGACATCAAACAAAAACTCTGGCAAATCACTAAATTTGTTAATTTAAAGAGAGTAAAGGAAGAGTATCCAGGGGCCCCGTGGGAAGCGATTTTGCAGAGGCTGTGGGTTCCTTATTCACTAAATCCGCTACTACAGAGTCTGTGTGACAATTACCAGAACGCACCAGTAGCCACACTTCCTCTGCACCAAATACGCATACAAAGTCCAGCAGGAGGGGAAATATACAACCCACGGCTGCAAATTGTCATTGTGCCCAGAAAAGTTGAGTGGGAAACAGGTAAATTTGGGTGTCTAGGCAAACGGAAACACCAAGAGGACGGGCCCTGTGACTTAGAGTAGAACCCATATAGAGAAAGGAAATACAAAACTGCCATAACAGTAGGGAAAATAGTGGTGTTAATACGTACAACAGAAACAGACGAACAACCAGAAATCCCAAGAGCTAGTACAGTAAAACAAGGCTTCATGGGAGCCAACCAGGGAAAAATGAAAGAAGGGGTTTTGACCCCAATAGAGATGGTAATGAAACAACACCCAAGTCGAGCAAGCGCATTCAGCGCTGTGTGACCAAATGGCACAAAAGAACATCCGGAAAGAATCGCAGGCCAATGGATGGTACCTTCAATTTGGCATGCTG
>NW_026080544.1:11659-12566 GCF_006386435.1 Epinephelus moara | reverse complement strand
GACGTAGAGTCAAACCCAGAGCTGTTATGGACTTATAACTTTGCACACACACAAAACCACAAAAAAAAAAAAAAAATTGAACTGGTGAAATATCAGTGACTGTTATGGACGTTAAGTTGCATTGCAAGCGTATGTGTTGCATACTTGGTTATTGAGTTTTGAATAATGTGTTGCATTTCTTCGGTATACACAATTCCAAGTAATATCTGAAAATGCATAATTCCTTGATATGGTTATGCTGACATATTGTGTTAGTGCTATTTGAGTTTACATACCTCTATATATTCTTTATTAAGCAAGAGTAATTGGTTCTGTAACAATTCATCAAGGACTGTACTGCACCTTTTTTTTTTAAAGGAAGGGGGATGTAATATTCTCACAGAATATCCTAGTTGTAAGAGGTAACATAATACTCTACCGCCACCTATTGGATAACTGAATGTTTGATTGTGATTGGTTAATACAATGTGCAGACAAGAACGTCATCAGATCAGTTAATACAATGTGCAGACAAGAACGTCATCAGATCAGAGCTCAGTGTGTTTAGGATCTGCTCCACTGTAAGATGTAACCTGCAGTCCGGTTTACAATAAACAAGTTAATAGCACGTCGTCGTCCTGGGATTAATTGTACACACCATACAAACCAAGACTAAGTACTTCCTAGACTACGTGCATGAATAATATGAAGTATTTTTACTGTGTACTTTTCGAGTAATCCTGTGTCAAAATCCTTAACAGAGGACAAGATTAAGGATATTTTGCCGAACTTTGACGTAGAATAAAAAAATATTCTTTTCTCTGTTAAGGATTCTGACACAGGATTACTCAAAAAGTACACAGTAAAAGTACTTCATACTAGTTATACAAGTAGTCTAGGAAGTACTTAGTTCAGCGGTATATGAATC
>NW_026080544.1:0-10441 GCF_006386435.1 Epinephelus moara | reverse complement strand
GTTAGCTGTCCCTGTCAGCTGCAGCCACTGATGCTTTCTAGACATCGTGATTTCCCAAAACTGAATAAATGCCACACATAGCAACACAAAACTGCTTTGCTAGCTCAATCATGTTGTAACTAAGACATCCGCTGGAAAAAAAAAAAATTCACGCCACGGACCGTTTATTGAGTTAATGTTACTGAGTTACAGACACCGCTAACGGCTAAAAGCTAACAGCTAATGGTTAGCCCAGCTAATCTACGATAACCATGTTGTTAATTCCAAAATGTGCACACAGAAATAGTAACGTTTGTTCAATCATTGTGTTTATAGACTTTACAAACATCAGATTAGTCTACACGGTGATATAGTGACGTGAAAAATGTGATATATATATATATATATATATATATATATATATATATATATATATATATATATATTGTAAAGAAGGCGATTCCCTGGGGGCACCGCCGGAACTGAAGGGGATGAGCGATCCCCGAGTCCCCTGCACTTCCGTTCGTCGAAAAACTCCGGGCAGTGCCTCCAGAGGTAAAGGAAGAAAAAACTTCTTTTTTTTTTTTTTTTACCGATGGATTTCCAGATTGGTTTCAAGTTAATTCATGAACTGAAAAATTGAACAAATAAGGGGAAGATGAAATGAGAATGATTAATAGAGTGCAATTGTTCCCAATTTTGAGCATTTAACTGTAGCATGTTTTTTACTCATGGTAAACTGCTTTTCAGTCTTGCTATTTCTGCCTATTTGCTGTGGTCTTGTTTGCTCTGTATTAAAAAGTCTTAAGAAACTAATACTCAAGTATGACAGGAGATGTCAAAGGGTATCATAATCCTTAGTTTTATTCATTTTATTGTAGTATTTTTTTTCTTAACGATCTCAATGTTAATTGAGATCATTAAGAAATGATTAGCTTTGTTAAGAAATGATCTTACTGAAATGATCCACTAGGCCCATACTTAGACAAGTCAAATCTGGGATAGATTAACATGGAGAATCCAGAGACTCATTAAAACACAGTTTCAGATTTGTGAAATCTTTACTCTATTTGTGAAAATGCAAAAAGGGCGATTTCACTGCTTTTTTTCCATCCAGCCCACATTAGACCAGGTCCAGATCACAAACCACTATACTTAGACTAGTCAAATCTGGACTAGATTAACATGGAGAATCCAGAGACTCATTAAAACACAGTTTCTGATTTGTGATATGTGTAGTGGTTTGTGATCTGGACCTGGTCTAATGTGGTCTGGATGGAAAAAAAACAACAGTGAAATTGCCCTTTTTTTACTTTTTTACAAATAGAGTAAAGATTTCACAAATCTGAGACTGTGTTTTAATGAGTCTCTGGATTCTCCATGTTAATCTAGTCCAGATTTGACTAGTCTAAGTATGGGCCTAGTGGTTTGTGATCTGGACCTGGTCTTAATTGAGATCATTTCTTAACAAAGCTAAACATTTCTTAATGATCTCAATTAATATTGATGATACCCTTTGACATCTCCTGTCATACTTGAGTATTAGTTTCTTAAGACTTTTTAATACAGAGCAAACAAGACCACAGCAAATAGGCAGAAATAGCAAGACTGAAAAGCAGTTTACCATGAGTAAGGACAATAAGAAAAACATGCTACAGTTAAATGCTCAAAATTGGGAACAATTGCATTCTACTGATCATTCTCATTTCATCTTCCCCTTATTTGTTCAATTTTTCAGTTCACGAATTAGCTTGAAAATGACTGAATACTGCCATCTACAGGCGTTATGCGACATTTAAGGTGGACCGAGAAATTCCAATCAGAAGCGGTGACTCGGAAGCCAACTTCAGCCTTGTGAAGCGAAGTCCTCAAGTACTGAGTGTGTGAAAGGCTCTCAGCTGTCTTAAAGTGACAAAGTACAAGACGCCAGGTTAAAGACACAGGCAGGAAGAGTTCGCTCTGTTCCAAAAAACTCAGACGCCTTTACACTCTCAAACTGTAGTCATGCCTGCACTACCTTACCTAATTCCACACATCAATACACAATCCTTCAGGTTCATTGACATGTGTTATGCCCCCAATTTAACCACTGTATGCAACTCTTACACTGTAACCAGTGCAGCCTTAACACACACTCACAGTTGCCCTGTACCTTGGACTGTCCATTTGAACTGTATGTACTGTTTTATTTTACTGCACTGGTTTAAAGAGATGAACCCAGGGGATAAAACAAAGACAGAAGAATCCTTATTCTCCACAGGTTACTTTAGAAACAGGTCAAAATCTGGAATGTTGGATAAATGCATATCAATTATCATCTCACTGTGGCTGTTTCCAGAGACACCTTAGAAATACTAGTTATCTATAAAAACAAGTGCCTGTGCCTCGCAGTTTATTGCTGGTTTTACAATCGCAAGTCGCTAATGCTGTTATTGATTCTTTTCTCAGTTTTTTAAAGAGTGTATAGAGATATATTGTAAAAACAGTTTAGCGGTCACAAATGAATTGTTGGAATTTATGGGGAAATTATTTAGTGAACTTTATCATTTCCATTCCTTTTGTTAATGCAAATAGATGGCAATGACGACATAGAAAATTATGATCCTCACAGTGCTGCCCGCATGTCCAGATAAGACTATGCTGATCAGATGACCTTCAGCCTGGTTCACCTGAAGCTTAAAGCACTCGATCACTTTCATTTCAGACCCCATCACTCACATTGTTCTGCTGGAGCTTGTAGGTGGCAGTGAGAGGCACCAGGTTGTGGTCTAATTTGCTCAGTGATAATAAATGTTCTGTAATGTCTGTTAGGGCAATGATGCACTTTGCTTGTGCGTTTTACAAACTGAGGTCATGGCTCACTGCTAGAAGAATGGCTTATCCATTTTCAACACCTCGTTTGTTGCATTTTCAAACTAATCTTTTTTATTTTACACAGGTTTTTAGGTGCAACACTGCCTCCTGCATCAGTGCTGACCAGATTAAATCCTCCCTGTTAAACCTGTCCTTCGAATACAATTTAAGAAACTTAGCTGCATAAAATACTCGCCATCTTCATTATTGTCCTTCTATTGAAATGTTATTGAAATGCTGCCATAAATTGCCACTGTTGTTTATATCTGTGACAGTCCATGAACAGACTCCTCAATCTGACAGTTGGATCATTTTCAGCCCTTTAAGCTCCAGAAAGCACATTCGGCACTGACTGTCTGGCTACCGTACTGTCTACATGTACCGTATAGTATGTGTGTGTGCATATTAACGTACATTCAGTGTGTAGATGCATGCCCATTCTACCACAGGGAAACAGTTATTAACATGTCCAGTAAAAAACAAAGGCTTTAATGTGACATCACTTAAAATACATTAACCATTTCCCAGCATGGAATATAATGTAAATTGCACTGAAATTACCAGCATGATTACGTAGAATAAAAGCAAAACAGATGTGAATTATTTTTAAAAAACAACTTTTTAAAATCATGATAAACTTCAAACTTTGGTTTCATTCATGGATTAAAAAACACATAGGCCCCCATTCATTAACTGGTTAAAAATATACTATGCAGAATTAATAACAGTATATAAAATTGTAAAAATACATCATCCTACACGCTCCTATGACTTATCATAACTCTAGGCAGTTGCATTTTCCCGGCTCATGTTTTGTGCGTTAAGTGTCTGCGTCAACTCCTCCAGCTTTGCCTTCAGCTGACTTGCTTCAGGTCGGTCCTCTGGCTTCCCACACAGCATTGACTTGATGATTTGGTCCTGCAAAATAGAAAAAAAAATGCTACCAAGATGTTTGCAACAACAATAATAAATGCTGTCATACTATAATATTGCTGAAGCTCCACTCCACATTATTCCTCACATATACACTTTGGAAACTGAGAGTGGTATCCCCTCAAAACTGTGCTGCTTGATATTTGACATTATTCACGCACAGACAGCAGCAGCCCTGTTTTGACTCCTCAACCTTTGAGGCTTTAGAGATGATCAACTCTTGTAACAATGTAGAGCTCTGTTGGCAGTGGTGAAGGAAATATTCAGACCCTTTACTTGAGTAAAAGCACTACTATCACACTTTTTAAAATAATTCATTACAAGTTATCAAGTAAAGGTCCTTCATTTAAAATTTTACTTTACTAAAAATATGTAAATAACATCAGATAAATGTAGTCTATGGAAACAAAATAAAGCCAAAAGTTAAAATGTTTTCACAGATTCAGATATGCTGATACACAGCTACAGTACTTTGGATTTTGATTCCATATTCTAACTAGAAAAGCACTCAGAGAGTGCAGACCTCTGCCAAGTAAGTGATATTCCCTCCCCCTCTGCATCAGATTTTGCAGCCTGCATCACAATTAGGTTATATGCATCACTATCATTATTAGGTTATATATGCCTTCACCACGGAGACACTGTGGTGTATTTCTTTCGTTTTTATTTTGTACCAACACAGAATATAATGTTTTTTGTATTTTATCACTTTCTTTTTTTCCAACACAGAACATTAATTTCAACTTTAGAATTACAACAATATTTAGCAAGTAGAACCAGACGTGCTTTCCGGACACCAGATGGTGCTATTTTGACTGTCTTTAGAAATTGGAATTGCTGCTGAGGCTGTCAGACGATAGACTTTATTTATTATTTTATCCACTTTCAACCGATCACCACCAAAATTTTATCATCTGTTCCTTGTCCCATTATCCACCTTTCCTGAAAATTTCATCAAAATCCATTCATAACTTTTTGAGTTATTTTGCAGACAAACAAACAAACAAACAGGCAAACAGACCAATGCTGGCGAAAAAAGCAGAATTTGAAAAAACACCCTTCTCCTGCAGCTCTCTCTGTCCTAACCCCCTTCCACCAGATGACCATGGCCATATGCACACGCTTACAATGCATCTGCCTGGACTGCTTTGCCAGGAGGAGGGCAGGTGGCAGCTTGTGAGATGGACCTTCAGGCTGCGGCTATTGCAGCTCAAGTTCAGCCAGTGCAAACCACCCAGGCAGTGCCGGGTCTAACCATTGCAATGCAACAATAAAAGTCTGCTGATTTTGGGGGAAGTCAGGGCTGTGTGGTAACTCGAAGCTGGGGTTTGCACTGGCTGGATTTGGGTTGCTGCAGCTGCTGACTAGGGGTCCGGCTCCGACTCTCCTCCCGCGGATGTGGTATGTGATGGTGGGGAGTGAGGCGGCTGGCACACTGTTATTCAATCAATCAATCAATCAATCAATTTTATTCATAAAGCCCAANCCTTTAACGGGGAAAAAAACGGTAGAAACCTCAGGAAGAGCAACTGAGGAGGGATCCCTCTTCCAGGACGGACAGACGTGCAATAGATGTCGTACATTTTTATTTAAGGCTCTTGCTACAGAAATGTGAACATGAGCAGAAGGCTAAACTATTAGCAACATTATTTCTCCATCTTCTCCCAGACTGACATGTGCTTCTTGTGTTTATTCTCAAATTCTCATTTTGATAAGTCCATCTTCCTGTTTTGGGTTGCTTTACAGTGTGGGCAGTTGTTGCCAGTGCTGGAATAGCAATTTTTTCTCAGTGGGATTTTCCACCATTGAATCAGGAAGGGACGTGCACACAGTCCATAGTGAGACCTTCCCAACACTGGATTTGTACGACCAACAGTCCAAACTTCAAGAAAACCCAGCAAATTAATCACCTTTCAGTAGCTGCAACCATGAAATGTTTATCGATTATCAAAATAGTTTCTGTCAGTTCTGTCAATTGATTCATCTCCGAATTATTTTGGCTGTACTTTTACATTTTCATGTGCGAAAATCAGAATTTGTAAACTAACTAGCAACTTAAACTGCCAAATAATTGTAGTAAAGTAAAAGGGCAACATTTGCCTCTGAAATATTGAAGTATAACATGGCATAAGAAGAAAATACTCAAGTAAAATCATACCTCAGATTTGTACTTCAGTGCAGTACTTGAGTAAATATACTTAGTTATCACTGTCTGTTGGTGGCCATCATGACCACCTGGCACCCTGTGGAAGTTTTAATGTTGCAAGTCAGTCAGCTGGAATAATAGGAATATGTTAATATACCTCTTCAGGAAAAGTCTGTGAAAACTCTTCGGGGAGCTTCTGGCTTCTGGCATCATCCCAAATCTGATATTCAAGCAGAGAGAAAAGGATGAAAGAACTTGTTAGTTCGCCTCAAATTTACAAGTGATTCAAGTAATGCTCTGTTGAACTTAAATTAGTACAAGAAAAATACAATAAGAGAAGCTAAAAGATAATTAAGTTCCATCGTATCTGCAAGTTATGATACATTGCTTTTGCTAGACACTGAAGAGAAATCAGTTACTTGTCATAGTACGGACATTTTTTGCAATATTCAAATTCTTTTCTGGCTTTTAATAAAGTTATTAAAGCAATCTGGCGACACTGCAGTAGCTAGAAGGCTACTTCATCAGGCTGGTCAACCAGCAGAGGTGCACCAGCTCCTTGCTCGTCAGACCAGTGGCTGCTGTCACAACAGACGTTGCGTTGTAAGATTACAGAAATGTCTGTTGTAATATCCTTCATATTTGTGGATTCCGCTACATTTTATGAACGTAAAAGTACAACGTTACTGTCCTAATATCAAAAAAAAAAATTTGTTCTTAGATCACGTCGTGCATGAGACCCATGGTTATGTTCTGTTTCTACGAAACTCACCTTCCCCCTTTCGTGGCCAGTAGAGAGTTTCCTGAGGAGCTCAAAGTATATCAACCCCAGAGCAAATATGTCCACTTTACGGCCATAGTTCCTCTCTGTCTTCTGTGATAGAATAAAAACACAGTATTGACAATAGGCACCTTCTATACTTTTGTTAATCATCATGAAAGATTAAGTAATTATGCTCATGTGGTAAAAGAAACTTCAGCTTTCAAAACTGCTTTTTGTGTTATCCTTACATTAATCATCATGCTAGACTAACTAACATAGTTAATCATAGTTAGAGGTAAAAGAATCTTCAGCTGAATAATGTCCTATTGGCACAAACTTGTTATCATGCAGCTCTCACTGCCAACCGTAAAGACAGGTGAGGCTCGGAAATTTGGTAGCATTGTTAAGTGTGGTAGGCATACAGGTTGTCTACCTAATTAAGCCCTGTCACAGAGCACATTTGTTAACACAATAATACAGAAGAATTTGAAGTTAATGTCAGATAGACCCTCTCACTTGTTCAGGAGCCATGTAAGTTGTGGTTCCTTTGTTTTCTGATCTCTTCATCAAAGCAGAGTCATCATCAGCATCTCTGGTGACCAGACCAAAGTCCCCAATCTTCACCTCTCCATTCAGTCCAAACAGGATGTTTTCAGGCTTACCAAAAAGCAAAAACAGAAATAGAAACAAATAAACATCTAGCTCCTCACATAATGGGCAGTAACACATAAACAAATGAACTTGGAGGTTGAAATAAAATTAAAAAAAGGGTACTGTTTGACTGCCTTAATTTCTTAAAATCTGGATTAATCCTTGAATTTCAAAAGTTAATTGCAATTAACCACATTTTTTTGTAATTGCATATTTAAAATTCCATTATTTTACATTTTAAAACAAGGTGCAGCAATTCTTACCAGTGTCTTGGTTAGGAATTAAATAAATGCAAAGTAATATATCCTATGACCCTGACTTTTATAATTTTATTTTTTTCAAATCAGTGCTGCACTGCTACAAGAGTGTGGTCTTGAGCCCATGACTTAGAGGAGACAACTACAAAGTGCTTTTTTAAAAATGTGAAATACAGGGTTTTTTTTTTCCTTTTCTGAAAAGATTACACTTGAATTGTTCCACTGCTCTGCAACTTTGGAGAGGTGCTGGGCATATGTTTCTGCATAGTGTCATTCTTCTGTCCAGTCAGTGTCGACACAATATGGAAATCCATCGGTACAAAAAAAAAAAAAAAAAAAAAAAGTTTTTCTTCCTTTGTCTGTCTTGAGAGATTAGTGTCGACATGGTGTGCAGTTACTCAGAGATCATTTTGTTTCCTCATTCCAATTATGTTGCTCTCTCTGATTCATACAAGTCCTAATCTTATAGCTGGTATCTGAAACTTGAAGTACGTCAGTGATAGTTAAATTCTATTTGACACAAGGTGTCAACGTTTTGTTATGTTCTGACCTTGAACACATCGCCATTAATGTGTTAACACTGACAGCCCCAGTCTAAGTACAGATGAAAGCTTCCTCAGTCCCACCAAGAATAACATCATGGTGGGGAGTTTTTCAATACTGGCCTTAAAAGAATGACCAGACATAATGCAGACATACCATAACAGGTAAAAAAAAATACTAGAAATTACATACCATAAATTTACGTACACAAACATTTACAAGGCAGAAAACAATGTCACAATTCCTGTCAGCTCATAACACTCTGTTCTTTCGCTTACTTTGCCACATACCACCTATATTCTAGATCCAAACTCAAGAATGCCAGTGGCCACCTTCTATGCTAAGTCACCCACAAAGTGATCTAGTCCGACCGGGCATGTCAGGTAACCATCATGAGACACTCACATTCCACCTGTTCAACACGCCTCTTTAACCTTTTATTATGGGATATCCCTGGCTCAGGCGACACCGTTCACATATTGATTGGTCCCTGGGAGCCATCTTGCTGTCATCGTCATGCTAACTGTCTCAGATCTGCTAAGTGAAGAACCATTACACCCTCCCACTTATCTCTTCAGCCTTAGAACTCTTGCAAGGGGTCACCATCTTTTTCAAACTAGAAATGCATATCATGTGATGTGGATAATGGATAAAGATGAGTGGAGGACAGCTTTCAACATCCTTAGCTGACATCACAAGTACCTTGTCATGCTTTTTGGCCTAACCAATGCCCCTGCTATTTTCCAGGCGTTGGTAGCACTGGGCCTGAAAAAGATTCTATTAAAACTTGATAATCATAGATATTATAGTTTACCCTGGGAAGCACATACGGACACATGTGGTGAAGTTCAGTAAGTATCAGTGTATATTCATGTAACTGATAACATTAGAGAATACATTAACTAAGACATTCTTGTATTTAGTGTAGATATCTAAATATGCATTATAAAGCAGTGATCAGTTTCGCATGACGTGAAATTGCATTAAAAAATCATCAACGTACAGGTCGCCGCCATGGAGCACTTTTATGTCCCTACCAATGTGAAAATCAAACCTACGCCCTTGGCCTGGGAGCTACCTGACCATTGGCTCCCACCTCCAAGCTAATGGCCTGACTTAACGTATGAATCAGGAAATGGACACTGCATCTCCTCCCACAGTCCTTCTTTCTGGTCCAGACAACTCCTCTGGGTTGAAAACACCCATACCCTTCCCAGCTCTGCTACTGACCTCTCCCCATCCCCAGTGTTCCTGGGGTTACCAACTCCCCTCTCTTTCTAGACCAGGAACTTGAGACCAGCATCCCTTCAGTTCAGGCTTTAATTCATCACTGCTGCCACACCTGGGTGCAGGCCTGTTTTGACTCTCCTCCGCACCTCTGATTGCTACCAGAGTAGTGCCAATCACCGCTGGATTATGGCCCCCAGCTACACCTCTGGCCAGAAGGTCTGGCAGGCTCTGGCATGCAGGACTTATTTGTCAGGATGGCATCCAAAATGTTGGCTCCCTTGTTCATGGGCCTGTTTACCATCTTCAAAGCCATCATCCCAGTGTTTGTCTGCTCTGCCTTTCCCAGTTCACATGCATCCATCCTGCCTTTCATGTCTCCAAATGCACGCCTGTCAGAGAGAGTCAGCTCCCTGCTTGCATTTTGATTCAAGTATAAGAGTACTTTTATCTGAACCTCTTCATCTGTGTCATGTTTCTGGGCTCACGCTTGCCATTTTCTGATCCACCATATGGGGTTAACTTCAACTTCCTGCCTTAAGGGAAGACCTGAACCGTAAAAACCACCTGACTCTGTCTACTGTCTCCAAATCAGTACTGTTTTGTAATGGCACATAATTAACTATGAAAAAATTTTGGTCACATGCATCAAGTCTAAGATGTACTGAGCTGAATACAGCACTTCCAACAACAGGAGAGAAGCAGCACATTTCCACAACCTCTTTGGACTTACTGGGCAAGATCTAGCAGAATACTTAGAATAAACCATGTGTTTATAAGTAAATGAAGGTGAGGGGCAAACATCTAGTATGTGGTTCTCCTACTTTGTACCAGTGAAGACCAGAACAATATACTGATTCTAGGTACACCGTCCTCTGACAGGCTCCAAAGTTGGAGCCTGTCAAAGACAGAGTTTATCCCTGTTGAGGCCCTTTCACTTCCCTGAGACAAAAATTTGTCTCAGGGAAGTGAAAGGGCCTCAACAGGGAAAAACAGTTTTGCCTCAGCCACACGAGTCTGGTCTCACCTTAAGGTCCCTGTGGATGTGCTTCTCCGAGTGAATATATTCGACTCCACTGACTATTTGCT
>NW_026080543.1:0-1527 GCF_006386435.1 Epinephelus moara | reverse complement strand
CGTCACAGTATAGCATGTCGTTCAAAAATTGCCCCAAAACGTCATAGTACAGCATGTGGTTCAAAATTGCATAAAAAAGCTCATACTACAGAATGTCGTTCAAAATTGCATAAAAAGATCATAGTATAGAATGACGTTCAAAATTGCCCAAAAACGTCATAGTATACTATGTGGTTCAAAATTGCATAAAAAGGTCATAGTATCGCATCTCATTCAAAATTGCATAAAAAGGTCATAGTAAAGTATGCCCTTCAAAATTGCATAAAAATGTCATAGTAAAATATGTCGTTCAAAATTACATAAANAGTATAGTATGTGGTTCAAAATTGCATAAAAAGGTCATAGTATAGCATGTCATTCAAAATTGCATAAAAAGGTCACAGTAAAGTATGCCCTTCAAAATTGCATAAAAATGTCATAGTAAAATATGTCGTTCAAAATTACATAAAAATGTCATAGTATAGCATGTCATTTAAAATATGTCGTTCAAAATTACATAAAAATGTCATAGTATAGCATGTCATTCAAAATTGCCCAAAGACGTCAAAGTATAGCATGTGGTTCAAAATTGCATAAAAAAGGTCATAGTATAGTATGTCGTTCAAAATTGCATAAAAAGGTCATAGGATAGCATGTCGTACCAAATTGCATAAAAACATCATAGTGTAGCATGTCATTGAAAATTGCCCAAAAACGTCAAAGTATAGCGTGTGGTTCAAAATTGCCCAAAGACGTCATAGTGTATAGCATGGCATTAAAAATTGCAATAAAAGGTCAAAGTATAGCATGTGGTTCAAAATTGCATAAAAAAGGTCATAGTATAGTATGTGGTTCAAAATTGCATAAAAAGGTCATAGTATAGCATGTCGTTCAAAATTGCCCAAAAACGTCATAGTACAGTATGTCGTCCAAAATTGCCCCAAAACGTCATAGTATAGGATGTGGTTCAAAAGTGCATAGAAACGTCATAGTATAGCATATCGTTCAAAATTGTCCCAGAACGTCATAATATAGTATGTTGTTGAAAACTGCATAAAAAAAGTCATAGTATAGCATGTGGTTCAAAATTGCATAAAAAAGGTCATACAATAGAATGTCGTTCAAAATTGCATAAAACGATCAAAGTATAGCATGACGTTCAAAATTGCCCAAAACGTCATAGTATGTGGTTCAAAATTGTATGAAAAGATCAAACGTCATAGTATGTGGTTCAAAATTGTATGAAAAGATCATAGTATAGCATGTCATTCAAAATTGCATAAAAAGGTCATACTAAAGTATGCCATTCAAAATTGCATAAAAATGTCATAGTAAAGTATGTCATTCAAAATTACATAAAAATGTCATAGTATAGCATGTTATTCAAAATTGCCCAAAAACGTCAGATTATAGTATGTGGTTCAAAATTGTGTAAAAAAGGTCATAGTATAGGATGTCGTTCAAAATTGCATAAAAAGATCATAGTATAGCATGTCGTTCAAAATTGCATGAAAACGTCATAGTATAGCATGTGGTTCAAAATTGTGT
>NW_026080542.1:0-3031 GCF_006386435.1 Epinephelus moara | reverse complement strand
CACACCATGTGAAACTGTACATGGGCAACTGTGCCCTCAGTGGGTATGGACTAGTATTCAAATATATAGGCAGTGGTGCAGTGATCAGCATTGTCACCTCACAGCAAGAGGGTTCTCACCTGCTGCCCTCCCGTGTGCAGTTCTATATATACACACACACACACACATATTTTTACCCGTCACACAGCTTGTTGAGGGTTACCTGTTTGGTAGCTGACCCGCTGCAGGACTCTGACGTGCCTGGTAACTGCCTACATGGTGCTGTGTCAACATTAATCTGGCTAGTCTGGAAAAAACAATGAATATTTGGAATATTTTGGGATAAAAATAAAATTGAAAAACTGCAGATAATTTTCAGCTTTGATCTAAAAATACTGGTGTGTGTTAACTTTCATGACTCCATATGGGTCGGATCACACTCTGCTGTAAAGCTGACACAACCAGGTGAAGAGATGTCGTCGTGTAGTTAAAAAAAAGTCTGAAAAACACCCCATCTAGTGTTTCAGCGCACACACACACACACACACACACACACACACACACACACACACAAATGATTACTGTAGTATGAAGTGAACTCATCTGTGAAAAACTTCCTCCCCCGTGGGAGCTGTCAAATTAGAGGTTGGTGTTACTGGAGCCTCGAGCTGCTGACACACTGAGAGCAGAAACACATCCACCTCTGACGGCCCGATGGAGCCGCGGCTCAGGCACGTTGAAATGAAACCATATGAGCAGCATTAATATGCACTGTGGGCCGACGCTGAAGGATTACTTTACAGAGCCACTAATTATCCTAATTTGTTAGGTAAACACAGTATTTTAGCTGCGGGAACTTAAACAGGACCTGCGGATGTGGTGCATGTGCTCGCACTGTCCCAACGAGCGTTTCCCTGGTGGAAAGATGAGTGAGGCCACCTGTGAGAGGGCGCTCACAGTGGGTTCAAAAGTGACCCTTTTTTTTCATACAAACTCAGTAAGTGGCGTTTGTTTATCTCCATGGTAACGGATATAAAAGAAGGAGGGAAAACGTTCAGGGCGTGATGTTATGAGACAGTCCTGATTGTATACAGCACGCAACAGTACGTACTTTTCAAAGGCAGCTGTGGTACATACTGCAAGTTAAAAGAAAAGGTTTGCTATTTGGAAGTCGTTGAAATCCGGTGCTTGGGGAGCGACTTGCGTCGAAAACCAATTAAACAAGGCGTCCTCTAACATCGGCATGATACGCAGCTGGTTGCTGTTATAGTTTAACGTGGCCCAGCAATGTCAGGGGGAAATGCAGCAAGACAGGGACGAAAGTTAAAGCGGTGAAAGTCCAAGTGGGACGGAAAGGAGGGGTGGATGTGTCCAACAAACTTTCACCCAACAGAGCTGTGTTTGCGTCCCGTAAGAGTCTAAAGCCAAATCTTTTTTCCTAAACCCAACCACGTGTGTTTGTTACTGAAGGAAAAAAAAACATAAATTCTCAGTGTTGTAGCGATGTAGTGCTTTTATTTTGAAAGAGACTGTATGCAAACTGTACATTTCCTGTGAAAACAGAAGTGTGTTTTGAAAACAGACAATGCATGTAACAGGCTGAAGTTGACACGGCGTCCCAGAACGTCAACAACCAACACACCCAGGGTACCTTGGACGTCATATGTGGACGTGGAAAGTCCATGACCAAACGTGGACACGTGACGAGGTCACAGTGAGGATGTGATGATGAGATGGGTCTGGACCAAAGACTGTAAATAAAGATAGACGACGTGACAGCTCTCCCAAAAGTAAAGCCAAAACATCTGGATCGCCCCCTGGTGGTAAATGGGACATGAGCCCAACTAAAAACTCAAAGTACACATCAAATAAATTTTTCTCCAGAGATGACGTGACCTCCAGCATGACCTGGGTGGTTTGCAGCCGAGTGTGAAGCGGTCGGGCTGAGAGTCAGCACCTCTAAATCTGAGGCCATGGTTCTCTCTGTCTCCAGGCTGTGAGAGAGTTACTGCCTCAAGAGAAGGAGTTCAAGTATCTCGGAGTCTTGTTCACAGTGAGGGTAGAATGTAGCATGAGATGGATCTGCGGTTTGGTGCGGCGTCTGCAGTGATGCAGGCGCTGCGCCGGACCCTCATGGTAAGAGGGAGCTGAGCCAGAAGGCAAAGCTTTCTACTTCCTGGTCCATCTGCGTCCCAACCCTCACCTATGGTCATGAGCTCTGGGTAGTGACTGAAAGAATGAGGTCACAGATACAAGCGTCTGAAATGAGTTTCCTCTGTAGGGTGTCTGGACTCAGCCTTAGAGATAGGGGGAGGAGTCAGACATCTGGAGGGAGCTCGGAGTAGAGCCGCTGCTCCTTCATGTTGAGGTGGTTCAACATCTGATCAGGATCCTCCTGGTCCGGCTGGTAGGAGGCCCCGGGGCAGACCCAGAACACACTGGAGGGATTATAGATCTCATCTGGTCTGGGAACACCTCGGGGTCCTCCAGGAGGAGCTGGAAGATGTTGATGGGGAAAGGTTGGCCTTCTGCCCTTGTGACCCGGCTTCGGATAAGCAGATGAAAATGGACGCATGGTTTCTGTCATTTAAGGTAGTTTTTATCACACTGCTGTTTGTTCAAGTCTTCATTTGGTTTTAATCAGTTTAATTATTTATTCAGTGCTGTAAAACAGGGATTGTACAACATGATTGGCAGCTGAGTGAGCCAATCAGTGGACTTGTGTTCAGTAGCGCTGCTTGCGATTGGTCGGACAGGTGTATGGGCAGGAAACTTGATACCACAGATATTGCTGTGCAGACTCTGGCTCCGAATGACGTCACTACAGTAAGATGGCAGTGGACATATATGGGATACTTTAGCTTCACTTCTGTACAGTGGGGGGACGTGGAGACGCGCCCTCCATCTTTAAATACAGTCTACGGTCTGGATTGACTTGATGTTCAGTCTGGTTCGTGGACGTTGGTCAAGACTTTGAGAAGCCCTGCTTTAGGCCCTGATCACATCATTTTGACAGATTGTATCCTGCAGTAATCAGTGTGTAGCTGCTGCC
>NW_026080541.1:0-1099 GCF_006386435.1 Epinephelus moara | reverse complement strand
ACCCTGAGCTGGGAAACTCTGAGTATCCGGTTCCTGAACAGCTGATTTGAATTAGTTCAGTCAACTCTCAGTAGGTACACCTTGAGTTAAGTGCGTGCACAACCACAATAAAAAGCCATCATCAATGGAGCCCCGATACCTCAATTCACCATGGCAACTGGAGAGACAAAGCGATCAACTTATTTTACACCTGTGGAATTGGAGGTGCTCATGAATGCCTACAGTGAATATGAGCATATATTTTGTAAAAAAAAAAGAAGTAACACAGCTAAAGCTGCCAAGGAGAGAGGCGGCATGAGAGAAAACTGCTGCCTGAGTCAACGCGTAAGTTTGAATGCACTAGTCTATTAATTTAACATTTAACCACACTTAATTAAAATCGTAGCATACAGGTGGAAAAGTGGTGGAGTGGTTTTGAATAAAATCTGATTTTCAGGTGCAATCTCACAGGGGAAAAACACACTTGGAAGCAGCTTAAAATGAAATATAAAAACATCATTCAAACAGGTAAGGCATATTTTACTTGGCCATGACTGTACCTTTCTTTAGTTTGATTCATATTTAATTTATTAAACAAAGTAGCTTAAATAACCTATCATTCAGCGGCTATTTCATTATGTACTATAGGTCATTAGTAATTTAACCCCCCCAAAAAATACTGTTTCAACTTTTCTGTCCTCTTTCCTAATATCCTGCTTAGTAACATTTTAGTTCTACTCAGCCAACAGAAAGAAGGCAGAGGCCCACAAAACATCACAGATATCATATAAAAAGCTACCGTTTGCAAAAAAAAACGTAGCACGATGCACAACATTTTCTTTGATGAGGGCGCATGTCCGCGGTGTGTCAGATTTGATATGTGTGGCCGGAGAATGTTGTTGAGGTAAATGATTGGGTCTAATGAAAAATGGTACCGTTCAAACAGATATTTATTGGGGAATGACAGCACATCTAAGGCGTAAGGCATTGTGAATTAATTCTGCCTCGATATCGATTGGATTTCCTATACGGACAACCCATGTCTATCTGCCAGCTTGCTTCAGTAGGGAGGACACAGGGTGAACTCGGTTTCTTAAAGAAAACCTGCCAGCGAGCAGGT
>NW_026080540.1:0-1097 GCF_006386435.1 Epinephelus moara | reverse complement strand
TAGGGGGGGACAGCTTTACTGAAGGGGGAGTCATCCCCCCCGGGATTTCCGCCCCTGGCCAGAAATAAAAAGCTAACGTTAGGCTTTAATGGACAGGCTGGGCTTTTACATGACTACTCCACAGTCGCGTGACTCTTGACGTCACCGCCACTAAGCTTTCAACTGATTTCGGCCACTTTATTTTAAAAACATTGTATAATGGGGAAATGGGATTGTTTAAGCTAAATAAGAAGCTGTAATGGCGGACTGCAGCACTCTCGCCTGTTCGGGGGTGATGACGTTTAATGTCCCCGACAGGGTTTGTAGTCGTATTGAGCAACTTGTTAGCAACCGCCGTTTTTACGACACGTTAAAGCTTCAAAATTCACAAGTAGGGTATTTATTTATTTATTATTATTTATTTACTGACGTGTTTTATGTCGTAGAACAAAACCTGAAACTCGCTTAAGCTTTTGTTAACCACAGACCTTATTTGAGGCATTTTACCAAAATCCCATTCAAAAAACGTATTGACTTTTAGATGAGAGAACCGGAAGTGCTAAAAGCGCTAACGGAGTTCCGGGTTTACTGGCACACTCTATTGACGTATACTTTACTCTTTTAGTGTGAGATGTGTATTAGTGTGTTTTTGACTGTGACTGCTCCAATGCAATGCCTTAATACACTGCTGCTGGGATCAATAAAGTACATCTAGCTAGCTAGCGCTGGGTGATAAAGAGATTTCCTGATTGCGGTTATGCCAAGTCCTTATTCCTCCATGGGGCCCTAAGCAAAATTTGATTTTGGGGCCCTCTATTACTGCCAATAATACTGATTATTGGTCATTCACACACCTGCTATAAGTTATTTCATGTTCTACTCTGTCATTACAGATACACTTGTAAAACTAGATGTGAGAACTTTTTGTTGTAGTTAGATTGTAATACACAGTGATTAAGGCCATGGAAGCAGACAACAGATTTGCAAACATGCTGAAAAATCTTTCAATTAATATTTGGCAAAGTCAGCAACTCCCCCTACTGGCCACACAGAGAATCAATACATAAAACCTCAAAGAGCAGTGTGGCATGTTTTACCCATCTATGGTTTTTAATCTG
>NW_026080539.1:1101-2000 GCF_006386435.1 Epinephelus moara | reverse complement strand
AAAGAGAAAAGCTGAGAATTTTAGTATTTCAAATTAAAATTCAACCTTTACTTTAACTCAGGACGACATGGAGGTAAAGACTTATTTATAATGTAGCCGAGTAAAACAATATGAAATAAAAACACTTAGACACAGAAAATAAAAACCCAAAGAGAAACTGACATAAAATCAGCAACAAGAAGTAAAAAGCATTAAAACCACAATTAAAAATGTAAAAAGAAAGAATAATTAAATGCATCAAGGATGAAAAAAAACAAACCTCAAAGTAAAGTATGATGTCATTAAATATTTAAATTGCTCTGCATGTTGTTCCAGCAGCAGACTGGGATCCAGTCACTAAGGTTGGTAAAGAAAGAACTGAGCTGATATCAGAAGGTAAAAGACCAGTAAGAGCTTTATGAATAAATGAAACCCAGTGTCCTTACGTCTCACACTGACACAGGCCCACACAGCCTCAGCAGGCAGATCACAGGGATGAATCTGAAGACAGACTGAGAGTCAGAGTCCAGCTGAAGTCTAAAATATCACCATCATCTAAGACTGACAAAAAAAAGTTCCCTCAACAAGAAAGAAGAGTCTGTCTCTATATAAGAATCCAGTGTTTATTCATGATAAAGGCACCAGCTCAGAAACATGACATTTAACTGCAGGTTAACACCAAGGCTCTGATCCTCTGTGAGTCGTGTGACAAAGTGAAAACAGTGTTAATGTGTCGGTGTCTCAGATCTGTCGGATCACAGGGCATGAAAATGTTCTTCAGTCAGAAAGCAGAAAGTAAAAAGTTCAGATTTCTTTCACGTCACTGTACAAACAACTGTACGACATCTATTGCACGTCTGTCCGTCCTGGAAGAGGGATCCCTCCTCAGTTGCTCTTCCTGAGGTTTCTACCGTTTTTTT
>NW_026080539.1:0-860 GCF_006386435.1 Epinephelus moara | reverse complement strand
AGTGTTAACTAAAGGAAAGACCTCCTTAAGTAGCCTAGTTGGGATGGGGTCTAAGAGACACGTTGATGATTTAGATGAAGAAATCACTGCGGTCAATTCTTGAAGAGAAATTGGGGAGAAGCAATCTAAATATATATTAGGTCTTACAGCTGTGTTTGAGGTTAGATAGGTACTATCTGAACTATTCAACAAGTTCAATACGCTCAAAGAGACACACTGAGTTTTGGTGAGGAACTCTTCACATGAAAAAAAACTTCACATGACAGCTTTAAGTCAAATAATAATTCATGTGTGTCTGACTGTGGATGGTGGAGCTGCTGAATGGATTCGTGGAGTTTGTTAGTTGCTGTTAGCAGTTAGCGCCACTTGTTAGCCACTGAATGGCAGCAGGGCGAGCAGCCAACGGCCGTCGGACTTCATAGCTGATCCCTTCCACTTAAATCAAATCTGAACTGTCTCTGTGAGAAAGAGGACTCTGACTGTACTCACCTGGTCCAGGAAGTAGTGATCAGAGGGCCGGTGCTGCTCGTAGAAATGTCCCAGGATGCAGTGGTGCCGTCGGGCCTCACAGAAGTTGTGCGGGGCCAGCGTGTGCATCGCCGGCTCTCTCTTCTGGGACGAGTTGGACGAGCTGTCGGTGGCCGTCTGGAGGAAAGAGAGGAGACGGTGTGAACACAGCTCATCATTCTGCGGTGACTAGAAAACTGCATCTGCTTCATCAAACGTGATTTCAACACTCAGGTGTGTTGCACCTCTTACCAAGTCGTAGATGTTAATTTTTTTTTTGTTAACTAGCATTTAGAGGCTTCCTTGAACATCTACAACTCCACTTCCTCTTTGCAGACTCCTGAGGACGATCG
>NW_026080538.1:0-4347 GCF_006386435.1 Epinephelus moara | reverse complement strand
ACTTCAAAATGCACAGGACCAAGTGCACAGAAATGATAAATGGCGTTCTAGCGCCATACTTTCTGAAAAAGTTGGTTGCAGATGTGGGTGATCAGTGTTTCAGCCTCCTCCTTAATGAGTCCACAGATGTCAGTGTTTCTAAGTACCTGGGGGTTGTGATAAGGTACTTTAGTGACACCGAACAGACAATTGTCTCAACTTTTCTGGGGCTTGTTGAGTTGGAGGGAGGAGATGCCAGATCTATAGCGCGTGCTGTTGTGGCTTTCCTGGAGAAGTGCTGTCTCAAAAAAGAGAAACTCCAGGGGATAGGGACTGACAATGCCTCTGTTATGACTGGTATTAATAAAGGGGTCCATAAAGTCCTGAAGGAGGAGTATGGGCTCAAAAATCTCATCCTAATTCGCTGTGTGTGTCATTCTCTGCAGCTTGCTGTTAGTCATGCTTCAAATGACACCCTCCCCCGTAGTGTGGAGTACTTGGTACGGGAGACCTATAACTGGTTTTCTGTGTCTCCAAAGCGGAGGGAGGCCTACAAGGCCATATATGAGACCATTAACTGTGGGGAGAAACCCTTACAAATAACCAAAGTGTGTGCCACCCGTTTGCTCTCGATCGAACCAGTGGTTTCACGCATTTTGGACCAGTGGGAGGAGCTGAAACTGCATTTTGCAGTCACCAAGTCCAGTGAACACTGCTACATGGCTGAGGTTTTACACTCCATGTAGAGTGATCCACAGAACATGTTGTACCTGACTTTTTTGAAGTCAGTGCTGGGTGAGGTGCAGTTGGCCATCAAGGCTTTTGAGGGAGAGTAGGTAGATCCACTGAAACTTCTGGACAGCTTGGTTAGCCTGATAAAGTCCGTGAGTAGTAGGGTGCTGAATCCACTGCCGAATGTTGATGTTCTCAAAGGGCCAATTGATGGATACATCAGTCCGAAACCATACCTCGGTTACCTTTTTGAGTTCAAGGCAGCTGAGCTCCACCTTGCACCTGAGGAGGAGAACAACATCAGAAAGCGATGTGTAGCCTTCACCATCTCCCTCACAAAAGAGCTGAGGATGAGACTGCCGGACAACATTGAAGCACTGCAGTACATGTCAGTTTTCAATGTGGAGGAAACTCTAAAGCACAATAAGAGCCCTGGAGAAATTGAAAAAATAGCCAAGCTCCTTGCCTATTCTCCTCCAGATATAGACAGGATTGTCCAGCAATGGCATGTCATCCATCTTAGGAAGTGGAATGAAACAAAAAACACAGTGGGTTTCTGGAGTGAGATTTGGAAGTTCAGGGATGCAGCTGATGTCAATCCGTTTCAGGAACTTGCCATGGCTGCTGTGTCTGTGTTGTCCTTGCCACACTTGAATGCTGAAGTCGAGAGATTATTCAGCCAGATGAGTGTGGTAAAAAGCAAACTGCGAAATCGGATGTCCTTGCAGACCTTTAACTCCATCCTATATGTCTGTTATAGTTTGAAGCTGTCTGATGAGGCTTGCTATGAGCACAAGCTGCCTGATAATGTTTTGCAGCTTTTCGGCACATCAGCTGCGTATTCATTTAAGTCAGCTCCCTCAGTTGCTGAACCTGCCGCAGAAAGCCTTGACCAAAATGAAGATGACCTACTCTTTCTGTGAGCCAGCGCAGCATGTTTGTGTGGAGGGGGGTCTGAAAAACAACCTGAATTAGAACCAGACCATTTTTTCACATTGCCATTGTTGTTTTCTATTGTCTCTTTTTGTTGTTGAAGTTAACTCAACTCAACTCAACACAAACTTTATTTATAAAGCACATTTAAAACAACCAAGGTTGACCAAAGTGCTGAACAGGTCAATAGAAATAAACAAGCAAATACAATGAGGTACCTAATAGTACACCACAATAATAACCATAAGATACATAAAATACAATACAATAAAATAAAGTACAAGAGTTATAAAATAAGATAAAAATAAGATAAAATGTTTGGGTGTCCAGCTCAACCTGAGTTAAAAGCATGAGAGAAGAAGTGGGTTTTAAGAAAAGACTTAAAAACCTCTAGGGTCTGGGCAGACCTAATGTGCAGGGGCAGGCTATTCCAGAGCCTAGGGGCAGCCGCCCCAAAGGCTCTGTCACCTCTGGTCTTCAGCCTAGTCCTAGGAGTAGCCAGTAATAGCTGACTGGCTGATCTCAAGGCTCTGGAGGGAGCATGAAAGTGCAGGAGTTCGGTTAAATAAGGGGGTGCCAGCCCATTTAGGGCTTTGTGCTGCATTTTTAATGTATGAAAAGTACTATACAAATAAAGTTTGATTGATTGATTGATTAAAAACAATCAATAAAATCTTAAAATCAATTCTAAAACGCACTGGAAGCCAGTGGAGCGAGGCCAAGATTGGTGTGATGTGTTCGTGTTTACGCTTTCCAGTGAGGAGGCGGGCTGCTGCATTCTGGACAAGCTGTAGACGGTGTAGCAGTGACTGGTCAATACTGACATAAAGCGAGTTACAGTAGTCCAGACGTGAGGTTATAAAAGCATGGATTACCCTCTCTAGATTTTGGGGGGAGAGATAGCCCTTTACTTTAGCTAAAAGCCTGAGTTGATAAAAACTTATATTTGTATTACTGATCTAACTTGTTTATCGAATTTAAAAGCACTGTCAAAGGTCACACAGAGATTTTTAACAGAGGAACGGATGTTAGGAGTGAAGGGGCCCAGAAAATCAGTGGAGTAATCGGAGGGGTCACATCCAAACATAATGATCTCTGTTTTATCCTCATTGAGATTTAAAAAGTTAGTGTCCATCCAGGATTTGACATCTTTTAAACATTCTAGCAGAGGCTTTACAGAATCCTTGCTAATGGATTTAAGGGGCAGATAGATCTGTACATCATCTGCAAAACAGTGAAAAGGTATGTTGTGTTTCTTAAAAATCAACCCTAATGGCACCATGTAGAGCAAGAAGAGGATGGGGCCCAAAATGGAGCCTTGGGGGACACCAGAGGTGAGAGGAGCCGTAGCTGAGTTGAATTCCCCTAAGTTAACTGAGAAGCTCCGATCAGTGAGGTAGGACTGAAACCATAGAAGGGCAGTACCTGTGATACCTATCCACTGTTCCAGGCGAGACAGGAGCATCCTATGATCTACGGTATCAAGTTAAAAGTTAAAGTTAAAACCATCTATACAAAAAATGTTAAAGTTATGGAAACAAATGTTCATATTTTACTGTGCCTTGTTGTAGGCTCCTACTGTAAGTGGAGCATATGTTAGAAACCAAACCAAACTAAAGCTAAAAAAAAAAAAAAAAACCTTAAAAAAAAAAAAACTAAGTAACTCTGCCAGAGTGTCTCTTTTGGATCACTTTGCCGGTCCCAAGCCCGGATAAAAGAGGAGGGTTGGAAATAGAGCTAGCAATTCCACCCTACTTTACAGTCTTTTGATTAAATTTGATAGTCTAATAGGGTGACCATATTTTTATTTCCAAAACATGCTTTCAACATGCTTTATTATGCATGAAATAATCTCTCTTTAACATGTATCAATGGTACAAAAATAAAATTAAAATTATAATCTCCGGAATGAAATAATCACATAAATAATGCCTCTTCTGTTTTAGAAAATCAACCTATAACAAAGTAATAGCTCTCTTTTCAAGTCTTACTGTGGAAAAAATGAAATAATGTTATAAATAACACCTCTTCTGTATAAGAAAATCCTTTCTAACAAAATATATGTAATAATGTAAATAATACAAATGCGCCCCACAAAGACATGACCGGGCAAAAGAGGACGTTTGGTCACCCTAGTTTGCACCCAGTGCACTCCGCCTCCCATGGGCGCCTAACTTTGTGTAAAAATGGGGGGGCAAAATATGACCTGAGTAAGGATGTGCGAAAAACCAGAAACAAAACATATTCCAATAAATTTATTGATTGTGAGTCTCAATGCTATGTCACAGGACCAATTAATTTAAAGAAATGAGACATTCAAATACCATTTTAACAATTTACAAATTTGATTACAAAGGCAGAAGTTACACATTTTTTTTCAACTGTCCAGAGCTACATAACGCTGGAGGGCTCTGCATTAACGCTGCATTGGTCACAACTGTAGGTAGGGTGACTAGGTCCCAATAAACCAAATGTGGGACAAGGAGTAGGTTTGAGAGGGACAATGTGGGACACCCGCCCCCAGCACGAAGTTTAGTCATCAGAGACTGAATACATTCATCATAAACTATACGTAGTCTACTGTATATTAACACTGGACTGTTTTGTTTATTGAAGTATTTAGCAACACAGAGACTTGTGGTCAGTGGGATGTGAGGATTCTTATAATGACATCTGTACAGCTGTGAAGCCCTGACTGTATCT
>NW_026080537.1:0-1470 GCF_006386435.1 Epinephelus moara | reverse complement strand
CGCTCGCCGATACCCTTGGAAACCAACCCTGTCCACGGGTTTATTGTTACGCCCAAATACTTCACGCCCTCGCCCGGCCCGATCTGGTGGATGGGCACGCCTCCCAGCAGCCAGGGGGGTCGGCCACCGATCGTACGCACCTGCCCCACCGTCTCGGCAAAGAACCCGTGGCACTTACTGGGCTGCACCCTCATCCCAGTAAGCTCACAGAAGGCCTCCAGGATATCAATGTTGGCCTCCATACCCTCCCATGAGCTGCTCAACAAGACCAAATCATCGGCAAATGCCAAAGCCGTTATGGATTTCCCTTCCGCACCAAATCTATGGCCCTCGCGTTGAAGTGCTTGGACTAGTGGATCCAAAGCAATGTTAAAGAGGAGAGGGGACATGGAGTCTCCCTGTTTCACTCCTACTTTAATGGCGATGTCTGCAGTGCACCCTTCTGCGCATCGCACTTTGGTAGTGCAGTCCTCATAAGAATTCCTGACCAGTTCCAGCATGTGTTGGTCTAACTCCTTCCGTTCCAGAGCACTCAGGAGATGCTCATGTGAAACGGTATCGAAAGCCTTAGCGAAGTCGACAAATACGACCCCAAGGGATGACCTTTCTCTTGTGCTCAACTTCATTACACCCTCCAAGACCGAAAGATTTTCTGAGCAGCCAGGGGAGGCTATAAAGCCTCTCTGCCGCGGATGGATAGGGCACGCCGCCGTCATCCTACCCGTCAGGATCCGCGAGAAAAGCCTCAAGACCAAAGACCCAATGATAATTGGACGCCACTGGTTGACGTCCCCGAGCCGCTCCGGGTCAGTGGTCTTAGGTATGAGTACTGTCCGGCACCTCTTAAAGACTTCTGGCAGGGTCCCCGAGACCAGCCATGTGGAGAACATGCACGCCAACTTCTCACCTTTTGGGTCCCAACCCAGGAGAAGGGATTTCGTAACGCCATCGGGACCCAGGGAGGAACGGTCCTTAACAGCTCGTAAGTGATTCATGACTTCCGTGGGTGTGATCAGGCCACAGAAGACCGAGTTATCAGCCCGCCCAAGGCCACCAAACGCACCGAGCCCCCGGAACGGCCTGACGTCACCCCACCTACCCTTGAACACAGCCGTGATCTCAGATAAGGGGACGGGGCAGATCTGACCCGTTTGCCCATCAAGGACAAGAGACGCCAACTTCGCCCTATCCTGCCGATAAAGACGATACAGGTTTCTTCGGACAGTGTACCTCCACCTGCATCGCCTGACCGAACCGATAGCTGGACGCCCAGCATGCCCCACGCGAGCCGAAGGTACGGCCTTCATCTCCTGACCAACCTCACGAAGCATTTCGGAGGAGGCAGACATGATTGCTCCCTGACAACAATCACTCTCCGTAATGGGGACCTCGTCTGACCCACCAGCGTTGCCCTCGGCCGCAGCTCTAAGGATCCCCAGAAGCGCGTCCTTGACCGTCTGCTGCGGCACT
>NW_026080536.1:0-1384 GCF_006386435.1 Epinephelus moara | reverse complement strand
CGCAATGGTCACTACCATGCGCCCAAATTATAGCATGTCTTAATAATAAGGTTGGTAGTACAAAGTGGCCATGGGCATCTAGCCAAACTGCAGTGCAGTGGCCCTGGTCTCATGTTCTTTATAGCTTTTTATCCATAAACGTTTTTCAGCCTCCTCCACTCTATCCTGAGCGGCTTTAAGCAAGGGCAAGGAGGTGAGGGATTCACAATCTTGTATGGTTAGTATAGGTGCCATTATTGCACCTATTGCTGCTCGTTTGGCCGCCTCACCTGCAAGGTTATTGCCTTTTGCTATCAATGTGTCAGTTTTTTGGTGGGCTGGACATTTGATTATGGCTAGAGCTTTGGGAAGCAACATAGCTTCTAAAAGGTCAAGAATGGCAGCTCCATGGGTTACCGGAGTGCCGTCTGCTCTGCGAAACCCTCTTTGTTTCCAGATGTTAGCATGAACATGGCATACACTATAGGCATATGCTGAGTCTGTATAAACATTTAGTGATTTTCCTTTTGCCAATTGACATGCTGCTGTTAAGGCTTTTATTTCTGCGAGTTGGGCTGAGCAAGGCTGAGCGAGTTTACAGGATTGTAACGTTACAAAACTTTGATCAGTGTTGTTAAGCTGGACAATACCATAGCCTGCATGGCTGCCAGTGCCGTCGCGAAAACAAGAACCATCAACAAACAGTGTGAGATCTGCAGGAATTGGTTGGTTATGTAAGTCCTCCCTAGCACGCATGAATTTGTCTGTCTCATCAATGCAATCATGTGGTGATCCTTCTGTTGGCAACATCAGTTTTGTGGCGGGATTAATGGTGGTGCAACGCTGAATGTTAAGTTCAGGGGCTGACAAAACGTTAGAACGAATCGTGGACTTGTTAGCAACGCATGGATTTGGTGAGAAGTGTACAGCGTCACAGGATGTCCCATGGTCAGCGATGATGCTTTCTGAAAGGCAAAAACAGCTGTCGCCAATCCCTGGTAACAGGGTGGCAAACCAGCCTCTATGTTGTCGAGTTTGGTGCTGTAATAGGCTAGTGGTTGTTTACCTGTAGGTGTGTCTTGCATCAGGACAGCACACGCAAAGCCAGATTTCTCTGCAACATAGAGATGAAAAGGTTTAGCATAATTAGGAGTTCCCAATGCAGGGGCGGATTGCATGTCAATCTTTAGAGCTTGGAACGCTCCCTCCGCCTCCTCTGTCCACTGCAACTGTGCTGCATTGTTTGTTTGTCCTGCTGCCCTAATCAGAGCCCTGAGGGGAGCAGTTTTTATGGCATAGTCACAAATCCAAGGTCTGCTGTAGCCTGTCATACCCAGAAAAGACAGCATCTGGCCAACCGTTTGCGGTTGGGGGGCCTTGATTACTGCTTCCAACTGTGAGGGTG
>NW_026080535.1:0-1592 GCF_006386435.1 Epinephelus moara | reverse complement strand
GAAGTGGATCAAAAGTGGGTGGGAGGCAGGACATCATGTGACGTCGGACCAGTTTCTCAAAATACGTCATTATAACAGGTGTCAGAGCAACTGGTCGGTAGTCATTGAAGCTGCTGATGGTGGTCTTTTTGGGTAGCGGGACGATTGTGGCCAACTTCAGGCATGGTGGGATGATGGACTGGGACAGTGATGAATTGAAGATCTTGGTGAAGACCCCGGCGAGCTGGTCTGCACACTCCCTGAGGACCTTCCCCGTCACTCCGTCTGGTCCGGCGGCCTTCCCAGGGTTCACTGACCTCAGTGTGGCCCTCACCTGGTGCTCCTGCACCGTGAGGCTGGAGCTGCTGCAGTCCGGTGTTCAACCTGAGGCTACCTCGGGTCCCTTCACCTCGAAGCATGCGAAGAAGTGATTAAGCTCCTCTGCGAGCGCAGCGTCTCCCTCAGCCATCATGGTGTTGCCAGACTTGTAGTGGGTGAGGTGCTGGACTCCCTGCCACACCTGTCGTATGTTGTCATTGAAGTGGTCCTCAATCTTCCTCTTATAAGCTACCTTGGCCTCTCTGATGCCTCTTTTCAGTTCAGCTCTGGCTTTGTTGTACTGCTCTCCATCACCAGATCTGAAAGCAACGTCACGTTGCCTCAGCAGGACCTGGACCTCTTTAGTCATCCAGGGTTTCTGGTTGGAATAGACCCGGAGACATTTGTCCACAGTGACGCTGTCGACATAGAAGTTGATGTAGCAGAGCACAGATGTGGTGTGCTCCTCAAGGTCCTGGTGTTCAAACACACTCCAGTCTGTGCTCACAAAACAGTCCTGCAGCTGATGTAATGCACCCTCCAGCCAAGTTTTCACAGTCTTTATGGCTGGAGGGGTTCTCCTTCTGACAGGGGTGTATGCAGGGATCAGCAGTATGGACATGTGATCTGACAGACCCAGATGTGGTAAGGGGGTTGTTCTATAGCCTTTTTGGATGTTGCTGTAGGCTTTGTCCAGTGTGTTTACACCCCTTGTTGCACATTTAATATGCTGATCAAATCTGGGGAGTGCTGTCCTTAAATCAGCATAATTAAAGTCCCCAGCTATGATGTGCACTGCGTCAGGGCAGGAGCATTTAACAGTCAAATATTCCAGGTCCGGAGAACAATGACTGTCTACAGTTTTAGCATTCTTGCACCAGTTGTCATTGATGTAAATGCATAGCCCCCCTCCTCTGCTCTTACCGGAGTTGCTGTTCCTGTCACGGCGGTGGGCCGTATGGCCAGCTAACTCGATAGCCGAGTCCGGTGTTGATGGCTGCAACCAAGTCTTTGTGATCAACATGATGCAACAGTCGCGAAAACACTTGTTGGCAGCAATCTGTAATCTCAGTTTGTCGATTTTGTTTGCTATGGACCTGGCATTGGAGAGGAAGATACTGGGAAGTGGCGGCTTAAACGGTTGTCTCTCTAGCTGTGCTATCGGGCCGGCCCTGCAGCCACGCTTTTGTTTCCTTTGTTTACGCTTTGTGACAAAGTGGGTGAGAATACACCATTTGTCCCCAGTTTCTCATTACCATACTACTGTTAATTTAACCATGCTTGTTAATTGTTTG
>NW_026080534.1:0-1068 GCF_006386435.1 Epinephelus moara | reverse complement strand
CCTTGACCTCAGTGCATGTTTGAAGGCTTATAACCCAGCAACAAAAGGGGGTACAGACATGGGACCAACTGTTATAGAGAGCTCTTGACCTCAACTATCATGTGAGTGTAGTCAGCAACTGGGGGTGCTGTCAGATATGGGTAAAATAAGGATAAAATTAATTTTCACCCATTTAGAAATTAGATATATAAAATCTGATTACACAAATGTGTTTAGCACCCCCTTAAAGTCCACAGTGTACTCTCAATTCAGTATTTACAACTTCCAAATCTAGGAAAAACATTTTTCAAAAACTCCAATTCCCTAGGACCGCGCCATGCAGCTTGATACATATCAGCAACATAGTTGTAATTCTTCTGATTTGCAAAGTAGGGTTCTAAATAGGGTTGTAAAAAGATATATCTACCCAATATATCTAATATCTAGTAAAGCAGAACTAGTTATTACACTGCACCTAGATGAACTATGTTAAGAAAAAGTAAAGACATCAGCTAATTTTCGATATTTTAGCTAATATGCTAGAAACGGTGTTTTTGGGACGGTAGGTGTATGCGGCTTGTAAAACAGAGTTGTAAAATAGGGTTGTAAAAAGATAGATCTATTGAATATATCTAATATCTAGTAAAGCCGAACTAGTAATGACACTGTATCTAGATGAACTATGTTAAGAAAAAGCAAGGATGTCGGCTAATTTCAAATATTTTAGATTATTTTTTGGGACGGCAATTTTTTGCGGCTTGTTGTAAAATAGAGTCGTAAAAAAATACATCTACTGAATATATCTAATGTCTGGTAAAGCTGACACTGCACAGTAATGACACTGCACCTAGATGAAACATGTTAAGAAAAAGTAAGGATGAACTGAGAAATTTCAGACAGTGGTGTGCACAAGGGGGGGTCGCCCCCCCTTGTGCACACCACTGTCACCAATTGTTGAAAAATGTGCGCTAAAGTGCCCTCCTGGGAGCCAAAATGTACGCTAAAGTGCCCTCTTGGGAGCCAAAACGCACACTAAAGTGCCCTCCTGGGAGCCAAAATGCGCGCTAAAGTGCCCTCCTGGGAGCCAAA
>NW_026080533.1:0-1019 GCF_006386435.1 Epinephelus moara | reverse complement strand
CACAACTCGCTTACCGCAATACGTCAGCACGTCAAGAGACTTGAAAGCCTGAGTCAAAGTCCAGTCTAAGTATAAAGATATTGATCAAGAGCAGATCAGCGATCTGCGACAACAACTGGCGGACGCCAAAGACAGAGTTGCTGAGTCGCAACGCCAACAGTTTATCAAAGAAGAAGAACTGGCAGATGCAAAGAGAGAGTTACAGTACTCCTTTGAACAGAGCCAAAGCCGCAGAGTCTTTCTTGATGAACCTCCCCTTGAAGCCAAAAGAGATACTAAGTCTCTGAAATCATCTCAAGAAGACCTACTCTTGCAATCTTCACCATCGTTCTCGCATGAACATGCCTCCCGTTCTCGGGACATTCGGCCCCAAGCTGATCAAACTGGGGGGGCCTTCACTCGACCTCCTGACCCTGCGACTGGCGCTCACCTTTCGCCGGGTCCTTCAAGCAGAGATCTGCCTGTGCGACCTGCCCCACTGTTTCCACTTGAGCAGGTCTCCCATTCCCGGGACACCCGGCCACCACTGAAACAGGTAAGTAACATTTACGCTCAACAGCCGCCCCCTACGGTGGGCGCTCATTTTGCGCAGGGTCCCTCAGATAGAGACCTCGATAAAATCGGCCGCAACATAACTCGGCAATACTATCATCACCTGCGTCTCACCTACTTTGGTTCCAGAAATGAACCTGGGATGGAGGAGGACCTGCACTTCAAGGCTCTCTTTATTCAGAACCTCCATCCCACTACTAGCGTCCATCTTGGTGTTGCGGCATGTCCTCGTACTTTAACAAGTCAACACCTACGAGAACTCGCTTTAAAGTGTTTTGCTAAATGTAACTTTTAGGGAGAATTAGCACGCAGGGGCTTCAATAAAGAGGCCGCAACAGTCAGAGTGGGTCATAAACATGCCATTTATTTTACATTAACTAAAACCTTAAGAACACAGGCAAGAAAGGACAAGAGGACAGACAGTCATACTACCGCTGGGAAACCAACCACTCACTGCTAGGGCACTG
>NW_026080532.1:0-1067 GCF_006386435.1 Epinephelus moara | reverse complement strand
TCAAAACACACCTTTTTGCATCTGCCTTTAACATATATACAAGTGCCAATGTTATTTTTTTTTTTGTGCTTTGTTTTCATTTTGTTTTGTTTGTTTATTTTGTTCTACATAGTCATTTCACTTGTTTTTATGTATTTTATTTGTTGTGTTATTTGTAATTTGCTTATGTGTTTTTATGTAGGCTACAGCCCATTGAGGCATTTTTTGTGATTTTGGGCTATAATAAATTTTGACTTGACTTGATCAGAAATAGGGATGTACAATAATACTGGCACGTCATTGGTATCAGCCAATATTGGCTTTAAAATGAGCTGTTAAACCTGGCCAACATGCTTTTTCTTAATTTGCACAACGAATGAATATTACATACACTGGAAAGTATTGTATTTCATGTCTCCATCTGCTGGTGGACCATCATGATAAGAATATGCATGCATAATATGATGTTAATTCTCAGTAACACTGATCATTTTGTTACAGTGCAATGTTCTGCTGGGAGACCTTTGGTCATGGTATTCATGTGGATGCCACTTGATGCCCTCCACCCACCCAAACACCGCTGTGGGCTAAGTATCCCCCCCTCACGGCAACGGTACTCCCTGGTGACAGTGGCCCCCCCAGCAGAAAAATGTGCCATGCCACACCACAAAAACTGCTCAGGAATGGCCTGAGGAACATGACAAACATCTCAAGAGATCTTCCTGGCCTCCAAATCTCCCTCACCCCAATCTGATTGAGCATCTTGGGAAGTGCTGGTACCCCACCTCACAACTGACAGGTCTCAAATGATCCAAAGCCAGCACCCCAGTGCCGGACACCACAGGGCACCTTCCAGAGGTCATGTGTCCATGCCTTGACATGTCAGAGACAAGTCCGATCCAGGGAGGTCCCACCGTGGATTAGGCGTAGCCAAGTCGATGCCTTTAGCTTTTAGTCATGTTCCTCGGGCCATTCCTGCACAGTTTCTGCAGTGTGGCATGGTCCTACTGGAAAATGCACCATGCCATGCCACCACCCATGGTTGGGCGCTCCCAGGTGCCTAAGTAGTGTTGCACTGTATGGAAAAG
>NW_026080531.1:0-2862 GCF_006386435.1 Epinephelus moara | reverse complement strand
GAACAGTAACATTTAGAAAATGTCCCTGCCTTTATATGAATTAAACAACTGTTAACTTTGTTTAAGCCTACTGTGAACTATCAGTGTCTAAATGTGTTGCATTAGCATGTATATACTATGTACTGCATTCATTAATTCATTTATTTTCTTACTTACTGAACTTTATTGATTTGATATAATGAACTACAACATTGGGTTTTTTACGATCGTATTATGACTCACTTTAGGGGGCACATCATTTTATTGTGTCTTCATTTGTAGAAATTGAAAGTAGTTTAATTTCAGGACCAAATTTTTGCGCTGTCTTTGGCCATTTTATGAAAAGGTGATGTTTATTGTGTGTGTTAGGGTTTCTTTATGTTTAGTGATTTGTAATAGTATTTCTCAAGAACACTTTTTTTGATTTGTACAGTGGAGGGTGCAGAGATTAATTTATTATTTAGGACATGTTTGTAATGTAAAACATAAAATATAAACCATTAGATATAACATTATACAGAAAATACAGGATTACATTTCATAGAAATACAAAAAAATACTTAATGCTTCGGCTCTAACAGCCTGAAAGAAGAATGAGCACTGTAGGTTTTTGTACAGCTGCTCAACCAACTCCAGTCACTGTGGCTCTCGAGCACAATAATAAACAGCAGAATCTTCGGTCTTCAGACTGTTCATCTGCAGATACACCTGCTTTCTGCTGTTGTTTCTGGAGATGGTGAACCGGCCTTGAACTGACTGAGAGTAGTAGATATAAGCACTGTCATATCTGATATAAGCGATCCACTCTAGTCCTTTTCCAGGAGCCTGGCTGATCCAGGCCATCCGGTAGTCACTGAACGTGAACCCAGAGGCTGTACAGGTCAGTCTGTGAGATTCTCCAGGCCTTTTAATCACTGGTTCAGATTCTGTCAGAGTCTGACCATCAACACCTGTCAAGACAGCAAGAAAACCATGATATGTAACACATTTACAACCTGAAAGAAAACCTAATATAGTAATCATCAAAACCTTCACCTGCCCAGCAGATAGTTAAAAGCAGCAGTCCTGTCCTATAGTCCATCATGTTAAACTGTGTGTCCACTGTTCTCTGTCCTCCTCTCTGCAGTCAGATAAGTAGAGGTGGAAGATATCTGAGTTTTGCATTGACTCCTCCTCACAGGGAGGAAACAACTGATTGCAGTTTTTCTTTGGTGAAACTGGACAGAATGTTTAGTGACCAAGAAATGTTAACATAAGTTTGTACATTAAAAAAATGTTTTTTTTGTGTTTGAAATGGAGTAACTTGATCATCAACATTACCACAACAATGATGTAAAAGCAACCATTAGTGAAGCAGTGATGCACAACACGCCTGGATTTGGCATTCTGACAGATTTATGGTTATTTCATGGCAGAAAGGTTGGTAACAGGTGATCATTAGGAGGAGGACATTAATATCTGGCACATTAAGAGCTGAAAACAATTAAGTAAAAACAATCACTTCTTTCCTTCTCTGTCATTTCTTCCTCTTTATAGATGTCACTAGGATAAGTGTTAAAGCCAGATCTTGTCTGCACTCTAGAGTTTTAAAACAGGGATGGTAGATACTTTTAACATTCAAGAAAGGTTAGAGAGTTGTTTAAAGCCCTGTGCTCCTCACAGCAGAAGATGCATGTTGTAACACATGTTTAGAGGACTAACATTTAAATTATTGTTCATCATTACAGCTCTGAACTTCTTTTATTAGCTTTGGATATTGAAAATAAAAATCATCAAGCATTTTATTCTTGTTTATTTACACCTCTTTTTATGTGAGGTAGTTGTTGTCTATCAGCAGCAGACAAATAGAAGCTGCCTAAAGTCAGCCTACCTCGACAAAGAGCAAAGCCACACCAGGCAAAGGCCACAAATAATAAACTCCAGGCAAATATAGTGAGGCAAATAGGTGCGTAAAACTAAATCAGTTGTTCAGTTACAAATTAGGAGAGTTGCTGATGGTGTCTTTGTGGTGTCTTTCTACCAGAGCTGGCAAAATGTGAAACACTAAGCAACTGAAAACTTTCCTAACACAGAGGGAGACATTTTTTAACTTACTTTATTTACTATACTTTTGTTTAGTAAAATACTACTGCTACTTATCATTCTTACAAGTTGTTGTTGTTGCTGTATGTATCACTTTACTTTACTGAGCGCCATAGGAAGTCATTCTTACCTGTGGCCATTAAACTGTACAACTCCTCCCTTTGATTATCGGACTCATTTGGCTATTTATAAAACAAAACACACAATATAATTACTCATTCTTATTTCATTTATAATGCTACAACCATTTCATTGTATATTGTATATATTTCAGATTGTCTACTTTACTATTTTTATTATTTATTTTACTTTATTGTCTACTTTAACATTTTATTTTATGGTAATGTCTACTTTAATATTCTGTTTTATTCTAATGTCTACTTTAATATTTTATTTTATTTTATTTTATTTTAATGTCTACTTTAATATTTATTTTATTTATTTCATTGTCTATTTTAGTATCTTATTTATATCTTCATCTTTATCTCTTGTTTCCATTCATGCTGTATTTCTATTTCTACTTTGCACAGAGCATTGGAACAAAAACAATTTCCCCCCAGGGATTAATAAAGTATTCTGAATCTGAATCTGAATCTGAATTTACACCAATAAAATAAGAACACATATACACATTTTCCTTTTCAATGAACAATATCCTCTACTCAATCTCTCCTCAAAACTTATTTTCATGCTGTGGCTTTCTCCTGCATGACAATATTTTGTTATATTATTTTACATAAAGAATCATCTCACTGTATCTCTTACAATTTTGATTGTTTTCACATTATGATCCTGATGTTA
>NW_026080530.1:0-1158 GCF_006386435.1 Epinephelus moara | reverse complement strand
GTACCGTGGTGTTTTAGTACCGCGGTCTACCGTTAGCACCAGTATACCCTGCAACACTACCTAGCACCACGTAGCTAATGTCTATAAACAGATTCTACATATGTGTACAGAATCTGAAGTCTTTTGGGAGCATGCTTATTGGGTACAGACCTCAGTGACAATTAGGGATGGGCAGTACAAGCAAAAACACTATTCGAAAATTGTGGCAACTATTCGACAAATAATCCCCCCCACTCATTTTTATTTTATTTTTTCAGAGAAAATGAAATGCAGAAATTACTGTTCTCACTTAAATTGCAACTCATGACAATCACAATATGATTTTTCTTTGCATATCGTACAGCCCTATCTTCCATGAGTAGATGCACGCCTCCTTCTGGCGGATGAGGAAAGAAAATAGTTCCTACATGAAACTGCTCACAACAAGGTCTGTGGATTATCTTGAGTAACCAGGTCATGATTTCTGTAAAGAGACATTGATGTTGAGTTTTTCAAATGTATTTTTTGGTACTTTGAGCACCACAAGCTGAGTGACATCTAGTTCCATTATATTACAGAGAAGGCAGACATCTGTACGGGTGAACTGTCCCTTTAAAGGTTGTCTCTACTTTACTCTTCACTGTGAGGCAAATGTAAGATGTGATCGATTGTTAACAGAGCAGATCGTGCTGCATCTTATCTTCTCCCTAAATTATTAAATATGTGTCCTTATCTGTGGAATGTGGTGCAGCTCCTTGTTTGTTACGTCCGATTGGCGATATGAGGCTCTATAATTATGATTATCATATTAAGAGAGGGATCCAGTTTGCTCTTATGATAAAAAGATACCATACATCTTTCTGACAGTGTGTTGAAAGCTCTCAGTCTATTTGTGCCTGAGGAGGATGTTATTTCCTTCATGTGTATCAACCTGCCTCATCAGGCAGCTGTAATAATGACCCTCGATGCCCATGAAGTCATTTGTTTTGCTAAGGCACCTGTTGCTACCACCCTCTATGGGATGGACGTTGCCATAGTAACACCACACCCACTGCTGCTCGAGGGAGACCGCAAGTTTCACTTTTTCTTTTTCTCTCTCTCCTCCCAGCTAATGCCTGCTGTCTTCTTCCCCTCTGTCTCCTTCCAGTCTTTTTCACTACCTCTCTCTCTCTCTCTCTC
>NW_026080529.1:0-1049 GCF_006386435.1 Epinephelus moara | reverse complement strand
GTGTTTGGGTGTCTATCTCCAAGAACAGCCTCCACCCCTCCAGCTGCGTCTAGGTCCTGAATTTTTCCCGCCAGATCTGGCCCCACATTTACAAAAAATTTATTAAAACCATTTACCACATCTTCCATATTATTTATTAACTTGTCATTCTCAATATAATGTTCTGGGTATCTTGTATTTTTATTCTTAGCTCCATTCCTAATAATACTATTTAGTACATTCCATAACCCCTTCATGTTATTTTTAATACTATCTAGTATTTTATTATAATATTCCTTCTTACATATCCTCATAATACTAATTAATTTATTCTTGTATGTTTTGTATTTAATTTCTGCCTCTAAAGTTCGATATTTTAGGAATTGTCTATACAATGTGTTTTTCTTTTTGCAGGCATTTTTTAACCCTTTGGTTAACCATGGACTATTTGCTTGTTTTTGTCTATCATTGTATTTCCTTACCGGCCAGGTTTTATCATATAGTGTTTTAAAAATATTTAGAAATCCATTGTATGCTTTATCGATATCTTCTTCTTCATATACTACTTTCCAGTTTTGTTTTAGTAATTAACTCTTGAATGCGTTTATGTTTTCTTCAGTTCTTACTCGTCTCTTGAATGCGTTTATGTTTTCTTCAGTTCTTACTCGTTTGTATTTCAGTTGAATAGTATCCTTTGTTTTCTTGTAATCACAGTGATAGACAATAAAAACAGGCAAATGGTCACTGATGTACGGTGGCCGAGACCCGCCATATGCAAATAAAAGTAACACTGTAAACAAAAATAGATGCCACTGCAAATAAAAAGAAAAGCTTCTGCAAATAAAAGAAAAACGTTGCAAATAAAAGAAAAACGTTGCAAATAAAAGAAACATCGCAGCAAATTAAAAAAATAAGCGATGCAAATAAAAGAAACACCGCAGCAAATAAAAAACATTAGCGATGCAAATAAAAAAAGCCACAATGGAAGTGGATTACCGGGGACTGTTTTTGCCGATGCACCGGTGTTTTGTGAGACGAGAAGAAGAAGACGAAGAAGAAGACGAAGAAAT
>NW_026080528.1:0-1047 GCF_006386435.1 Epinephelus moara | reverse complement strand
CTGTCTCTATGTGGTGTGGAGACACCGCTGACCTGGTCAGCCATTTTGACACCGCTGGTATGTATCTCAAGGTTAGTCATTACTCCGCGTTCACTTTGTTTAAACGTTCAGTCAGTAACTTACAATGGCATTTTATACAGACCACCCAAGGGAGCTGACCGTGACATTATGTAACCATTTGACCTGCTGCCATCTTCTCCAGACATCGCTGAGTGGATATTTTAGTTGTTTCGGATGAGTACCAGAGCTTGGGCTCAACTCTGAACTGTCGGTAATGATTGCATTTGAAGTGTGCAGTTAGCTCTCTTCTTCACCAGAGACCGCTATAGGATCTCTATTTGTCATTGTGAAGTGAGTGTCAAATTGTAAAAACATAATTTCCTACCGAGCACAGAAGAAGATATACACATGTTTCGTCATTAAATATATCATAACCTGTTATTAAAGGGTAGTTTGATTTCTCAGTTGTTTCTTCTTTTCGACCTCCTATTGGACTGAAGTGTACCACGTGCCCAGGAAGACACAAGAAGGCGCGTTTACTAAAACATGTTTATTATTAAAGTCGCAAAGAAAAACAGCCCCAGTGTTACATCATCTCAAATGTGCACTGTTCTTATTTTATATGGTGACCGCCCAAAAAAGTTATAGTTTAGATCCCAATCCGTCAGTGAGGGTGACTGTGCTGTGAATTAGTCCTTTACCTCCGACGTATTTACGGTATCGCTTCTCGGCCTTTTCGCTAAGATCAAGTGTAATATCTGTTCTTATCAGTTTAATATCTGATACGTCCCTTACCCGGGGACCATATATTAAATTGATTTTTGGAAAAGAGCGATGGAATAGGGGCTTGCTCCATCTACTTCACGCATTGACCTGGTATTTCAGTATCTCCAGGAACGGTGCACCCCCCTCTTAATTGTGAAAATGAGTTCTTCTTTCAACGCTGTTATAATGAGGGAAAAGTCGTGCTTGTTCCATGTCATTCAACTTCCCCAGTAATGTTGATTGCACATAGATGAGCTCCTATCAGTTTGTGCAAAGTGTTTT
>NW_026080527.1:0-3030 GCF_006386435.1 Epinephelus moara | reverse complement strand
AGTACTTTCACTGCGGATACTTGACTTTATTTTACTGCTAATACTTTAGTTTCTTTAGTACTTTAGTCTATGAATTAATTTATTCATATGGATCCCCATTGTCACTACCAAGGTAGCAACTACTCTTCCTGGGGTCCACACAAGCAAACATTACATCATGAATGAATGGGAACACATAAAAGGGTCAGAGCAACAGCAATAAAAAATTGTCAGTGCAGTAATATAACAGTATAAAACAAAAATATAATTACAAATCCGAGACAAAAAGGAACAAAATAAAACAGGAAGACTACAAAAAAACAAATAAATAAACAAAACAAATCAAAAACAAACAAACAAAATCAATAAAATAACCACAATGGCAATAATTACAACACTGACAACAAGTATCCTCACTACATCTAAATTGTCAGAAAAAAACATGAATAGATAATAATAAAAATTATAACAGTAATTATTTCACAGCTCAAAGGCAACAGGAGTGCTACTAAAAACAGCATATACAGTGATTGAGAGAATTTAAGATTAGGAAAGTTTCACATTAAGGTTCGTACAGTCAGGTGTGATGTAACAAACCATATCTGCAATGGGCTGCTGTTCGGTGCCATCAGGTATCTCTAACAGCTGCATTTGTTACATGTTTAATGTCCGTTGTTAAACCATCCCATAAATTCATTCCTCTGAACATTACAGTATGTTGCCTTGCATTTGTGTTTGAAACAGGAAGTGAAAACAACCTCTTGCTGCATGCTAAGCATTAGTTTTATGGTCGTTGCTGCTACAGAATTGATAGTAAAGGTCTCAGCTCAGGGCAAGTCATGCAGCTTTATTCTGGACTAACTTAGTTTTTTAGGTCTTAATTTGATGTACTCGCCCACACTGCTGGACAGTAAAGGGGATTTATAGTTGTGTGGCAGACCCTATGCACATAGCCGACACCGTTGTGAGCATTTATACTTGTGTGTCGGCAGCGGAGGTTTCTGTGAAGTGCTGTAAAGTTTAGTTGACTCAAAACACACATTAAACATGGCTTAATAGAGACAAAACACAAGTACACAAATCAGCTTCACTATAACTCGCAGCATTCACAGACAAACACTTGTCTTTATCTGGACACATTTCCCCACAAATACAACATGCTAACATTATTAGCACAAGCCTATGGCATTTTACATTGTATAAATTAGCCTAGCAGCTAGCAGAGATTTCCTCTGCTCATATGAGGCCGGATAAATCACACACAAGACTTAAAATGCTATTTTAGTGGAGGCTTTATTGTCTTCACAATTTATTGTTTCTTATCTGTGAAATTGAAGTAAATCAAAGCTTTGTTTCCACTGAGGGAAATGGTTTCAGCTTACAGAGACAGACAGGAGGTCTGTGTTGCCGCAAGGCGTAGTTACATTTCTGTAGAGGTGCACGTCAGGCTACAACATAGACTCTACATCGACGTGGAGCCTATGTTGTAGCTATCGAGTCTCCGCAGAAGTATAAATTCCCTGTAATGTACATGAGTAAGAACTAATGCTTGAACAACGTGAGAGATATATTCTTTTAGTAAGAGTTTAGCACATCTCTTGGTAACTGCCAGACCTCTTACCACAACTGACACATTTATCTGTTTTGACCTCTTCAATCTTCTGTCTGATATAACCCTGAGGAGTTAAAGGTATACTCTGCAGGATTGTTGGTTACTTTTCGTAAACACGCTGGGCAGCGAGAGTGAAAGTAAAAGCCCCTCGTCATAGTTGCATTTTGGGTGCCGTGTCACCGGCTGCCTGCTGTTTACGGTCTGGCACCTGGTCGCTACCTTTTTATAAAGCCCTGACCTCACGTGAGCGCTGTGAAGGTTCACGCCCATAAACGTCCCAAACACAGAAAATAAGAAAATCCAGGCAGAGGTCAGAGTCTCTGCAGATAAACACACCACCACGCACTGAGAGTGACTCATAAGTGATGACTGAGAGGGATTACACCTCTGTTAGAGGCTATACTTTTTTTTTTTTAGGAAAATCCTGCAGTGTTTACCTTTAACCTTTACTTCTAATTGAGTATTTTTCCACTGTTGTGTTGCTACTTGCATAAAGAAATCCCTCCAGGGGTCACACAGATACAGGAGTAGAAAACTAACTTTTAAACTATGAAATATATTTTTGAGGCCCAACTATTAGTCACCATTTTATTTATTTTCCATCTCTGAATGCCAACATGGCAACTCAGTGAAACTCACCTCAAATCAACACACTGGAGGAGCCAAAAAGGCTTCAGCAGAACTGAAGGGAAACTAAAGTTACAACTCTAATTTGTAATTTTTTGAGAGTCACTGGTTGAAGAGGAAAACAGTTCAGATCCTCTAAGAGCAGCTGGCTCGCCCCTCGCCCGGCCTTCTCTGGCGCTCACCCTGCCGTCCAGTTTGCTTTAAAATATTCCCACGTATCAAAGTCGTCACTTCACACACATGCAGACCTGAGGGGAGTTTTCTGGTCTTCAGAGCAGCACACTCTGATGCAACTCCAACTCAGGAATTTGACTGAGGAGGAGAAAAAAAAAGGCGATTTACGTAAATCTGCTCCAAACTCTTAAATGGAGAGATTAGTTCCCCCTCACGCTCCAGTTGGCCCCCTCAATGGATGTGTTCTCCCAATCCGCTGGGAGTTTCCTAGATACACCTCATTTCAAAGCTGGCGGCCACAAAAGAGATCATTTATCTTCCTCTTAAAATCAATTACTAATTTGGAGCAGGGAGTGGAGCAGAGTGCACATATTCAGTCAGGAAACAGAACTTGTTCAGAAGAGTTAAATGGTCCTGGTGACATTTTTCAGCCAACATGGAGATTATTTTTGAAGCAGAAAACATGAGAGCTAAAACAAACATGCGTCCTCAGTGCAGCTCGTCTCCCTCTGCTTCACCCGGAGCTGACTGACAGGCGGCAGCTTCAACTCCCATGTTTGACTGCCCTCTTTAGGGGATTGTGGAAACTGCCTTCATCTCTGTTTTGATAGATAACTGTGTGATTAGCCAGTCAGCGG
>NW_026080526.1:0-2137 GCF_006386435.1 Epinephelus moara | reverse complement strand
ATTTTTGAGTCTCGACAGACAATACACACTGGCTTCATATGGTCCAGACAGAAGAGCTTTAGTTTTTCTGAGTGCAAGCTGCAGAGAGCCTCAGACCTCGAAGCGTTCTCCTCTAGAGAAAACCTCTGTAAGAAGGCTTCACACAGATTCTTTAAAGCCAAGTTACACGGTGGATCAGTCTTTGAAGATCGTCTTTTACAAAGTGGACACTCGTGAATCAGTTTCTCTGACCACCACTTCTGCAGACAGGCTTTGCAGAAACTGTGGCTACATGACAGCACAACAGGATTTTTGAAGACGTCTGTACAGATTGGACAAGAAAAATCCATCTCTGCTTGGCTTACCCGAGCAGCCATTCCTGAGTGAGGCTGAAAACACAGCAGACAGAAACTTCAAACGTCGTCTCTCAAAAGTCGTCACTCTTCAGCAACTAGTGGAAGTGTAGCAGTAGTAGTAGTAGTACTCCAGTATTCTCAGTGACCCTCTTGATCCGTATTTCCTATTTCTCAGTGGAAGCTCTTTTGTATCCTGCTGTCTGTCTCTAAGTGTGCATTTCCGTCATCAGCGAACAAACTGTGTTTCCTGGTTTATATCTTGATAGTCAGAGAGCGGGTGGTATCGCCACCCAGGAAGTGTTGCATTCCAAAGCATTGCAAGGTATTGTAGACTGCTGTTATGGTAGATTTTATATAGCTCATATTCAGCAGCACGTTTGATATTTTTTTTTGTAACCAATGTGTCTTATATGGAAAGGAGGTTTAAAATTAAACTTAAATTGTACAGTATTAATTTTTTCGTGCATGGTGTAGGACAAACTAAATCCAACATTTCATATTTTCATCATAATTTTCTATATCTAAAATGCAGCAACATAGTGGACAAGAAAAATCATTCTTTAATCATGAGGCCATTCAGTCTGAGTGAAGCTGAAAACACAAGGTGAAATGTTAAAACAGGAAGCAACAGCATTCCTCTCTCACTCGGCACTGCAGATTGATATACTGACAGGGCTCCCTCACTTCCCCAAACCTGCTGCCCACCTGTCTTATATGTTTATATGCCTTTTTTTTAATAAACAGTGGCCCATGATTCATATCTACAGTATGAATGCTCAGGTACTCACTGAGGGTTCACTCAGACTGACTGTAGCACTCGAGCGAAACAGGAACATGTCGGTATGGGCGTGTTGCTACAGGTTCAATGTTGACAAACCAGCAAATCCAGTTTAAAGCCCAGCTAGTGACTGCTGTGAATAGGGCAGCTGACAACAAGGGAAAGACCATGTGACTGCTTGGAAAGACAGCTGACAGGAGGGAAAAGACCCCAAAGGTGCTGGCATGGGCTAGCAACCCATGGTAGCAGTGGTGAGGCCTAGCAGCCTTACTACAACCAAAATTAGCTACAGCCAACATAAAGAAAATACCCCAAGAGTCAGCGAGAGCTGGGGTGGAAAATGACTCACAAGTGGATTACACGGTAACAGACATTGGAACGGACACGACTATGCATTGGATCTGTGACTCAGTGAAGGATAGGGGCATGGACCTATCCACCAGGGCTAGAATTAGCAGCACTCTGGGCAAGGCGAGCGCATCTGTAGAGGATAAAAGTAGCACAGTCGAGAACAAGATGCTTCAGTTTTGTCCTTGCGGCTGGCAGAAAGTAACATCAATAAAAGGCCTCAGAACTCATCAGGGAAAGAAGAAGTGTGTGGCAAAGAAAGGGCAGAGTAGCCACATTGATCAGTATTTCCTAAGAAGTCAGTCGAGTCAGTCGGATGAAGTCCAGCGGCAGGTAGAAAACCACAGTTGGCAGGATATCAGTAACACTGCCACTGAGGAGGAGGAGGGGGTAGTAAGAGAGGATGCAGGTGACACTGAGGTCAGTATGCCAGTCAGAGAGAGAACCATGGAGCAAAAGGTTAGAGTTAGATGGCCTAGGGCAGATGACAGTAAAGAATGGGAGATAGTTAATAGAGATTTGTCAGTAATCTTAAGCAGGCTCAAAGGAAATGCCATCGAAAGGTTAGAAAAGATGGGAGATATAATTTACTCATATGGTGCAGAGAGGTTCAGGGTGCATAAGAGGAGTGAGAGGGCACAGAAGTTATTGAAGTTATTGTTCTTGGCCCCAAACA
>NW_026080525.1:0-2235 GCF_006386435.1 Epinephelus moara | reverse complement strand
GCTGTCAAACTGATATGCTCAGCCTGAAGTAGCGTTGGAACCTCTCCCCATCCAGCCGCAGCTCCCGCATTAGTCGATGATCTTCCCCGTACTGTTCACGGCCCCAGAGGATATCGTGAACCCAGACCCGACGGCGGCGCAGGTACCACCGGCAGCACAAATTACAAGAGTGTCTTCTGTGGACAAGCACACGTACTTATACAATTTCTTTGTGTTCTGGAACACTTCTTATTAGCGGGAATGCAATTCATTTGCTTTCCTTACCATCAGTTTAACTAATCGCACTGTAGGCACTCTGACAGTGTTTCCCCTAAGTTTACAGCTTTGGGGGGGAATAACATCTAAAATGTTGCCCGTATTCGGTTTGGGTTCGGCCCACTTGACGTGCTGCTGTGTTGTGCTACAGCAGATTAGAGTAGTGGAATTTGTTATTTACGTGACAACGCCTGAATGCGGCACAGGCTGTGTGTGTTTAATGTTTAATGCCAAACCTATTTAGAATTTTATCCTGTTTTCATTGTCCAAACGTTAAAGTTTCTGTATTCAGGCAAATGCACGAAGTCACATTTCTGTGCTCCAGCCAGTAACCTGCTTTGCGGCTCCTTTAAATTGAGAAGCTTAATCGAACATTCAGAATTTGACGTCATGAGCGACTTGAGCTGATTTCGCTGCCACAGATATTTTACCAGCAGCGCTGCTAGAGCGAATTCAGCTATTTTGCAGCTGTGGCAGCTTTTGGTGTGAACGCACAGTTAGACCGCCCTGAAGCCCTTTCTGTCTCTTACTGAGTCATTAGAGTGAGTTCACCATAAATACAGTTTAGATGGTTTAGCATTTAGCAGGTCCACCATATGGCCGAAATTACGTGGACACCCATTCTAATTATTTGGTTAAGTCACCTAAGTCTTAGTTTAGCCATCTAATGCTTGCATTCTAGCAGCAATAATACTCGTGGCAGTTTTTGTTGTATTAGCAGTAAAAGTACTACCTGATGTTCTTGTAAGTATCAGAGCCAATAACACTGGTATCAGTACAGAGTTAACAGTAGAGTTAGTACTATTAATGCATGACAAAACCCTCCTGGAATTGTTGCAACAAAAACAGGACAGCATTTACAGCAAGATCACAGTAAATACTATCTAATGATAGTTGTGATGATAAGTGGACGGCCAGGCGCAGGAGGTTTGCTGACTCTCTGGAAACAGGCCAGTATCAAGACAGAAGAAATTATGTTTATGTGAAGGTAAAACTGTTACCTTTAAATCAAGTTACAGCAAACACTTTATGGCTGGTGCAAATGAAATTTATATTGTAGTTGCATTTACCTTGTTTGATATCTTCCAAACTGAGAAGTGTCCTGTACAGTATAATACAGGAAATCACTTACTGAAGAATCCCAGCAGGTTTTTTTTTAGAGCACATCATTTATCAGCTCATCATTTTTTCTGTTGGCACAGTGACCTTTGCGGCCTGCCTCAACCCAAATGATTTGTCTCATTCTTCTTAACTCAACTAGATTGACCTGTGCCTTCCTTTTCCTCCTCTGCCCATCTCTCTAACAGCCTTGTGCGACGAGGCTGAGAAGGAGATGGAGGGAGCAGGAGAGACAGCGCGATCACCGCCAGCCACCCGCCTCTGGTCCACGGCGTGAAGGGAAAGTGGAGCAGAGAGACATCGCACGCTCTGCCGCGGTTACTTTAATGTGCATGTAACACTCTACCAAGTGGGCAGGCCCTTCGTATACATGTCTGCTTGGGCTCCGCGTGCTAATCAGGTGGAAGTGAGAAGTACGGCGATGGTGTAACAATTTTCCATGCAGAGCAGAGCTGTAAGTAACTATAACTGTAAAGCGCCATGCTTAGCTGCACCACCGGGTATAGTGTACTTAGTGTCAATTCCACCACACACACACACTGTTTCTTAGTGTTTCTCTACAGCTCTGTCTTTTCCTTTTTTTGGTTTAGAGACATAATGATAAGTTTAGGATAGATATTGATCGGTTTTAATGAGTTTAGGTTGTACATTTTTAATGATAAAGTTTAGATATTGATAAGTATTGATTATTTTAGAATAAAGATAAGTGCTCAGTTTGGTTAATGTTACGACTTTTTTTTCCCTCCACCGCTTTCTCTAAAAAGCTTCTTAAAAATAGATTTAAAAAAAAAAATTGTGAAAAAAGGAAGGACTTTAGGAGGTTCTTAAGCAAATGTTCCAGTCATTTGTTCTGTTTTACAG
>NW_026080524.1:0-1028 GCF_006386435.1 Epinephelus moara | reverse complement strand
TGCTGAAACCTGACACTGTGTACATCATGTGAAGGTAAAGAGTTTGCATGTGTCCAGAGGTGGAAAGTCCATGAAGAAGGAGACAGTGAGACACTCAGGGACAGTGAGACACTCAGGGACAGTGAGACAGGGACCCAGAGCTGAGCTCCTGGTTGAGTTAGATAAGGAGTGGCTGCTTCACCAGACAGGCTGAGGGAGGGACGGAGGGAGTGTCAACAGCTGGAGTTAAAGCACCACACTGTGATGACTGAAGTATTAGAAGCAACATGTTGTTAAGTTTCCAAAGTTAAAGTATCATCAGCCAGAGAGGCTCCTGAGTCACATCTGTGTCATGTCTGGATCAGTATCACAGAGCCATGTTGTCGCTGTGTTAACGACTTTTCCCTCGAGCTGCAAAGGAAAATTAATGAAAAAGTTCTTGATAACATTTAATAACTTCGTACTTTCAGGCTTTTTGACAGTTGGACCGACATGATGAGACGTCTGGTACCATGACTTTGTGCTACAGGATATTGTGAGGGGCAGTTTTCACTGTCAGCTGAAGTCTTAAAGATCAAACTATTGATTGATTAATTAAGACAGTAGTCTGCAGATTGATCATTAATAAGCTGAATATACTGTTGGGTCGTTTAATCTTTAATTACACATCATATTTGATTAACTTTTAGACGTATACAATGCTTTGTATGACATCTCATTGATTAGCACCCCCACTGGTTAGGGTTAGGAAAAGAGTCATGGTCAGGTATTGTCATGTTACATACTTCACGTAAAGTTATGACCTTAATGTAAAGTAACGTGGGTTAGATTGAGTAGAAGCATCATAGTTAGGTGTGTCACGTTATCTACTGAATGTAAGGTTACGAAGGCTACTTAACATAAAGTTACGAAAGTATAGGAAAATAAACATGGTTGGGTGTTGTCATGTCATAGACTTAACGTAACGTTACAAAGGTTAGGTTTAGGAAAAGACACATGCTTTGGCGTTGTTCCACATGTTACATACTTAACGTAATGTTGCGTAGTTT
>NW_026080523.1:0-1011 GCF_006386435.1 Epinephelus moara | reverse complement strand
GGAGCTGGCTGCTAATGCTATGTACCGGGACACAGCTAATGCTGCTTGCCGTGCTGCTGTAGCTCAGTCATAACTGTAACTGATGCTGAGACTCTACTGACTGCGTGACTGGTAGATGGTGGTGGGTGGCGCAACAGGCCAAAACACAAATTCAAAACATAAACATGATTTGCGGACTGTAGAATTTTTTTTTAAATGCGAATATTCTGGCCGTACTATTGTCGGTGAGATCAGTATGTTATTATGAACATTATTCCTTAGTCTCTGTGACATATTAGGATGATTTAACGACTATTTGCTTTATATTTCTTACATATAGCTCCTTTAAATAAAACAGACAACTGAAATAGACAATAACTTGTAATACAATTAAATACAATAAAAGAAAAAGGTTAACTTAATGGCTTGGGGCTTTGTAAATTATATTCTTTCAATTAAAAAGTTTCACCACATTTTTATTAGCTCGGTGCTTTTATTTTGACGGAAAGGCGCATCCATCGAATTCCGGATCCTGTCTCTCTCGCCCTGGTTCCAGTTGCTTACCAAAACGGCCACTAAACGGCCCCAGACTAGACATGATGTGAAAGCATGCACAGGCGTCAGTGTTGATTGGCTATCACTTGTGCCGTGTAACCAATCAGAGGGGGCTGTAGGCGGGACATTGTTACAAAGCCCAGTGCATTGGGGACTAGGGCTGTCAAAAGCACTATGAAATTGAGTTCGAATATTTTCGAATTAATTTAGTAGAGTTCGAATAATATTTGAATTTATTATTATTATTATTATTATTTATTTTTTTTTAACAAAAAAACACAAATTTGCTGGCGCAAATTGAACGTGACACTTGGGTGAAAACACCCGTTCTGAACTCACTGAAGTGCCAGGTATGACCAACTTCTGCCTCGCTATCTAAGCAATGTTTGGATACTTCAGTGCGTAGTTTTCCACCACAAGAGTGGATCCTGGTCGGCTCGTGGCGGTGTCTCATTCTGGTAACGTTTCATCTCTTCT
>NW_026080522.1:0-1722 GCF_006386435.1 Epinephelus moara | reverse complement strand
CAAACGTGGACATGTGACGAGGTCACAGTGAGGACGTGATGGTGAAATGGTGTACAGTCTGTGCTTTGAAGCCTTTGGGTGCAAACATCTCATAATTTTTCTGATTTAATTTAACTTAAATCAGAAAATTAAAATTTAAAATAAATCAGTCAACACGTGGATATTTAGGAGATGCCTTCTTTGCTTTTTAATGACCGGGTGTCAGTGGTGACTGTGGTGATTCTGTCAGTAGTCACGAACCCATCACCACGGTTAAAGGAGGCTGCAGTGCATCGTGGGACAGCTCTGGAGATTTGGACTAAAGCAGATGATGATCTCTGTCATTAGAGCAGATGTTTATAGGCTCATTCTGAATAAATGTGATTCTGCAGTTTGTTAAACATGTTGGATGTTGAGTGTTCTCAGTGTGCAGCAGAGAGTCTGTGAGTCTGCAGCTCTTTGTAAGTCGACTCCTCCTGAATCGGACCTCGTACCTGCTGAAACATTGAAGTTGTCGAACACGTGGAGCCTCTGTGACATTTGGAAACAGATTTACATGCAGTCTAATTTAATTTAATGTTTTCAAATTCACCGTTTAACTGGTCTGTGTGTGTTTGCATGGTGTTCAGTGGAAAGGGCATGAGCAGACTTCTTGTTGGGCTGAAACTCAGCACCCATCCCCCCCCTCCCCCTCCGTCTCTGCCTCTCTGTTCGCTCCATTTAACTGAAGCCACCAGCTACATGAATACCCATGAACAGCCAGGAGCTCTGCCAACAGCTCCATTACAATGTGCCTTCCACCTCCTCTCCAGCCCTCCTCCCTCCTGCTCTGTTTTCTCTCCATCTCTTCCCCCTTTTCCTCCCGCTCTTCCTCTCTCAGTTCAAATCTCTCTCAAACTACACAGACAAAAGTTTGTGGTCCCTCCTCATGAGAGACTGTAATCATCAATGTGCTGCTGTCACAGCCTCCACTCTTCTTCTTCTCTTCTCTGTCCTCCTGACTGCAGAGATTTTATTTTTTGTTTCTGTTTATATTTTATTTGTTCCCATTCGTATTCATTGCTAATTTGTTTCAGATGTTTTATGGAGTTACTCAGGAAACACTCTGGGTCCTGTTTGATTTACTTTATACCTGCTGTTTTCACAGCATTATCAAATGAATCTGTTATGCAGATGACACACTGCTGTATCTCTCCTCTCTCTGTCTCCTGCATCTTTTTACTGTCTGTCTCACACCAACACCTGGGTGTGTGGAAATATTTTAAAATTGAATTTGACATTATAAGGCCACAAAAAATATTTTTCATCTGAGAAAAAGGTTTAAACACACCTGCAGCACATAATAAGTTACAGTCAGAAGGAACTGTTGGTCTTCAGTCACCACAGTCTGAGATGTGAATGAATATCTCCTGAAATATTCTTGTTTTGTCCTCCAGTGCTTTAACTTCTCACTTTGCTGCAGTGATGAAGGCTCCAGTTGTACTCCAGCACTCATCACTGGTGACATCACTGGCGGATGTGGTTACAGATAAGAGCCTTGCGCCAATTTGATATTTTAAAGCCACTCTGGAATCATGATGTGTATCACTGCACCCACTCTGCCACCTGTGCAACTAGTTCTGCAACCCGACCCTACAACACAAGATCCACAGCCAACCAGAAATCATGTCGTCTAATCGCTGTTAAAATAATTTAGTTAGCCACGTTTAGCCAACACACACACACATGTGGTTACGTTTAGCC
>NW_026080521.1:0-1369 GCF_006386435.1 Epinephelus moara | reverse complement strand
CATCCATATGCTTACTTTATATTAATAATAATAATAACAATAATAGGCTAATAATAATAATAATTATTATTATTATTATTATTATTATTATTAAGATAAAATAGCTAGGCCTATTTTGTCTTAATAATGATTATTATAATTATTATTATTTAAATAAAATAATAATTTATATTTTTTTATGACTCTTATTATCATTATTATTGTACACAGTCTTCTACATGTCAGTGTCACGGTGTGTCTCAGTTGATCTTTGTATTCATGTTGCCGTTTTGCATTTTTATGCTTCATTTCTAATATATATATATATTAACATACTTTACCTTGTAGTGTTCTTATTTAGTGTTTTATATTCGGCCTATTTTCTGTATTTCCCTGATATAGCGGCTCAGTTCTAATTCTTCAGGTTCAAAGGTGCTCCCTCCTTTAAAAGCTATAACATGCATTTGTATCAGGCTAAACACAGGGCTGCTTTATGAACTCATGCAAAGCAACTATGACACTGTCTTACTCTGATTCAGTGTGGGCATACCTTTTGATAATAATACTTTTAGACTTTTTTTACACTTACTTAGTAATGCTGAAGTTGCAAAGCTTTTACTGATCATTTAGCAGTTTTAAAATCTGTTATTTCACTTGTTTGAGTGCTTTTTAAAACATGTTTAACCACAGTATAAATTCAAAGTACTATGCAGCCTTTCAGCACACCTTTAAATATCTCAAATGCTATGATGTAGCCTAAAATGGACACTTGCTGCTCATCCAACACTTCTCAGCCTTGACCGTTTGCTGTTTTATCAGAATAAGGTGCCGTGGCTGCCAGGAAAGTCTGCAATGTACATAGCTCGGCTCCTGAGGACTGTCAGCCCACCGGGAGAATGCCTGGTTTGCCAGATACCAGTGCAGCCCTGACCTCCTCCCTTCCCTCTCTTTCTTTGTCAAAGTGAGCGCGCACACACACATCTCCTCCCCTGTGCCACCAGCCATGTTAACTGTTTAGGGCCTTTAAAAGCTCAGATTTTAAAGTTGAACTGTTCCTCTAATTTTACAGAAATATCTTAAAAGCTGTCCACTGTTTATTTTAACTACACAGAGTGGTTAGGCGGTACTAAACCAGGCATGAAGCTATATCAGCTACTTATATTATTCAGTACCAACCGTAAGTTATTTCTACCTTACAACACTTGCAGTAATCTTTTATTTAGCTACCTTAATAGCACAGGCGTGTGTCGGCGTGGGAAAACACAGACTGCACCACGCGCTCTAAAACACCTAAAGCAACTATCAAAAACCAAAAACTGAATCCAAGTGACAGGCAAACATAGGGACTGTATTTATGAGCACTCAGCTGTTGTATGACGTGGTGTAAAGC
>NW_026080520.1:0-1741 GCF_006386435.1 Epinephelus moara | reverse complement strand
GCCAAATTCAGAACTTTGTATTGTCTGATAATTGCATATAGATAAGAAGTGTTGTCATGCACACTTTATTTGTTAATGAGAGCTTTTCAAAATAAGATGTGGCAATATGATATGATGAAGTATTAATTTACCCAGTAGTGTACAAAGTTTACAGTGCTGCTGTGGCATAAGCAGTACAGGTGAACACAGAGGGCGCCATCATCCACAGGCCATCATTCCTGTCGCTCCCCGGCCCCCCTACCCAGCTTGTTACACTTTACCTGCTCTCCGGGGGAGATGGGCGGAGTTATCTGATGTCACCTGAACTCTGGACCACTACTCTGTTATCATGTCAAAACGACTCAACTACCACAACACTACTGAGAGGAGTGGATGTGGAGAGAAAGAACATGAAATCAGCAGGAGGAGAGCTTGTTAAGTTAGCTGTTAGGTGTTAGCTGTTAGCAGCTAGTTATCGTCTCCTCTCAGCAGGCAGTGGACACAACCAGCAGCTCACAGAGGTTGAAGTGATTTACATTGTGAAGCGTTCAAGCTGTATTTAGTAAAATGAATACTGGGCAACAGTAAATGATAATGTTCCCATGATGTGTTCAATGTAATCTTGTAAAATGTATCTTTTGGTGAGAAACTTGAATAAATCAGCTGTTCGAAAGAGAAATGCGTTGATGTTTTCACAGCACTATAAAATAGATATCAGAGAGAGAATTAGGACGTATCATATATAGTAAAAAGACTTTATGCTTTTGTTTTTTAAAGATGTTTTTTATGTGAAAGACGGTTTTGTTAAAGGTTGTTTCATGAATGTGTTTTATTGAATTTGTGCTCATCCGAAGGTGTGAAGTGTAACGAAGGACTGAATGACCTCAAAATACAAGAAAAAAGAAACACCAATATAAAAACATCGGTATTGGCTGTTGGTGAAATTGTTATTTTAAACATTATATTATTTTACAATGTCATATTTTATTGTTTATTCTTCTGAACCAGTTAATTTGTGATTCTTTTTATTGATTATTGATTTATATGATTATTGTAACGCATGTTCAACATGTCAGTTAAAGCAAATCAGCACAAATTTATATCTGTTTTTTTTTTTTTTTTATTGTTAGCTTGGTTTTTATTTGCATTTTAGTAGTTACCATACAGCACTTTGACTGTTGAGCTGCAGCTGCTTTTATCTGGGGTGATTCGCCTACAGGGCACCAAATGTGCTGGAACCACCACTGATACAAAGCATCTCAAGTTAGCTCCACATTGACAAATTACAATATTAAAATGCTCTTACATGTGAAATGAATCATATAATACTCTATCATAACCTGAGGAGCTCATGTTATGATGATAGAAATAATATTTCTGTGGTTATGATACTTTGATACCATTCTGTATAATGAGTACTTCTCACTTTTCAGTACATTTTGCTGATAAAACTTCTCAACGTTTACTGAAGTAACATTTTGAATCCAGGACTTTTTCTTGCACCGAGTATTTTAGACTGTGGTATTTCTATTTTTACTTCAGTAAAAATCGGAGTAGTTCTTCCACCGCTGGTAATGACATCATAACAAAAGGTTGACAGGATGCTGCTCACCTCTTTCCTCAGTTGGAGCACGGCTGGATTGTTGATGGTGGGAGGTATATGGGGACACAAGGCTGCTGAGGATGAAGCTGCATCTGTACTTTGGTCTGGTACCAGGCACAGACAGGGACATTAACTTCACACTACAGACATATGATGATC
>NW_026080519.1:0-1006 GCF_006386435.1 Epinephelus moara | reverse complement strand
CTGAAAAAATCAACATACTATACTATGACTTTTTCTCTGAAAAAATCAACACACTAAACTACGACTTTTTTTGTGAAAAAATCAACATACTATACTATGACTTTTTATCTGAAAAAATCGACACACTATACTATGACTGTTTTTTCTGAAAAAAATCGACATGCTATAGTATGACTTTTTATCTGAAAAAATCAACACACTAAACTGCGACTTTTTTTGTGAAAAAATCAACATACTATACTATGACTTTTTATCTGAAAAAATCGACATACTATGCCATGACTTTTTTTGTGTGAAAAAATCAACATACCATACTATGACTTTTTCTCTGAAAAAATCGACATACTATGCTATGACTTTTTTTGTGTGAAAAAATCAACATACCATACTATGATTTTTTCTCTGAAAAAATCGACATACTATACTGACTTTTTTGTGTGAAAAAATCAACATACTATACTATGACTGTTTCTCTGAAAAAATCAACACGATAAACTACGACTTTTTTGGTGAAAAAATCAACATACTATGCTATGACTTTTTATCTGAAAAAATCGACACACTATACTATGACTTTTTTTTCTGAAAAAAATCGACATGCTATAGTATGACTTTTTATCTGAAAAAATCAACACACTTTTCTGAAAAAAATCGACATGCTATAGTATGACTTTTTATCTGAAAAAATCAACACACTAAACTACAACTTTTTTTGTGAAAAAATCAACATACTATACTATGAATTTTTATCTGAAAAAATCGACACACTATACTATGACTTTTTTTTGAAAAAAATCGACATACTATGCTATGACTTTTTTTGTGTGAAAAAATCAACATACCATACTATGACTTTTTATCTGAAAAAATCGACATACTATACTATGACTTTTTTGGGTGAAAAAATCAACATACTATACTATGACTGTTTTTCTGAAAAAATCGACATACTATACTATGACTTTTTTCTGAAAAAAATCAACATACCATACTATGACTTTTTATC
>NW_026080518.1:0-1049 GCF_006386435.1 Epinephelus moara | reverse complement strand
AGGCCTCGGGGGAATGCCCCATTTGTGGACGTAAACTGAGAGCCCTTTCAAAGCACCTCAGGCAGAGCCACGGGCATCTTAACCCAAAAGAAAGGAGCATCCTTAACAATCTGGCCACTGGCCGGATTACTGTTGATGGTGGGCCATCCCTTTCCCCCTCTGCACCCCGTACATCATATACTTGGAAAAGCACATTAGGCGCCACAAAAGACAAGCCCTTCAGGGTGATGCTGCCAAATGTGTTAAAATAACACAGATGTTTGCTGGCTATGGCGGAGCTTCTTCAGCGGCAGCATCAGTGACCGCACCCGCACTGGCATCCAAAGCAGCCACAGTAGGTAATGATGGCGGAGGTGGCCGTCAGCAGGTGGATGAGGCGAAGGGGAGGCAGAAGGAGAGGAGGAGGTGCGGGACCTGAGGAAGGTCATTGCTGACCTCAATGTGAGTAAATGAAAAATGAGTACATCACCATTAATTTGCAGTCCTGTTTTCTTGCTGGTTGTTGTCATGGCATGGCACACTGGACAATAAAAGCTATCTATCTATCCTGTCTTTTCTCCTCCTGACTAAGCAGAAGCGGCAGCAGCGGGGAGCCTCATCGACCTCCTCTGACAGCTCAGAGGAGGAGGAGGACGAGCAGGAGGAGCAAGAGGAGCAGCAGCAGCACCAGCAGGCGGGAGCCTCCTCCTCTGAGAGCTCATCAGAGGAGGAGGAGGAGCAGGAGGAAGAGCAGCAGCAGCAGCAGCAGCAGCAGCAGCAGCAGCAGGCCTTGGCCCAAAAGGTGAAGGAGAAGGTCGGCTTCACCCCGCGAAAAACAGACAAGGCGAGGAGGGCCGTTGTCATGTTGGAGAAAATCTAGTTTGTGTTTAGTGTGTGTTGTATGTTTTTGTTCTTTGTTCAATTGTTCATATTTAAAGTTCGAAATTGTTCATATTGTTCATTGATTGTTTACATTTATGTTGTTGAAAACATAAATGTTGAAAAGTTGAAAAAAAATACAAACAAACAAAATAACAAAAAAAAACGCAAAGGGTGCGCAAAGGTGAAGT
>NW_026080517.1:0-1087 GCF_006386435.1 Epinephelus moara | reverse complement strand
CAGAAGAGTCAGATGATGAAGGAGAAGATGGAGGGTCTGAGCAGAGAGATAGCAGCTCTTTCAGACACAGTCAGAGCCACAGAGGACGAGCTAAGAGCTGAAGACGTCTCATTCCTGCTCAACTACAAGGCTGCAGTGGACAGAGTCCAGCAGCGCCCCCTGCTGGATGATCCACAGCTGCTCTCAGGAGCTCTGATAGACGAGGCCAAACACCTGGGCAACCTGACCTTCAACATCTGGAACAAGATGAAGGACATGGTCTCCTACACTCCTCTGATCCTGGATCCAAACACTGCTCATCCAAACCTCATCCTGTCTGAAGATCTGACCAGTGTGAGACGAGGACAGAGACAGCAGCTTCCTGATAATCCAGAGAGGATTGATTCTTACTACTGTGTCCTGGGCTCTGAGGGCTTTAACTCAGGGACTCACAGCTGGGATGTCGAGGTTGGAGACAGTACAGGCTGGTCACTGGGTGTGTTAGCAGAGTCTGTCCAGAGGAAGGGACACATAAACTCTGGATTCTGGGGAATATGGTTCACTGAAGGTAAATACTCAGCACGCTCACCATCAGCTCCACTCACTGATCTCAAAGTGCAGAAGAAGCTCCAGAGGATCAGAGTGAATCTGGACTGGAACAGAGGAAAGCTGTCGTTCTCTGATCCTGATACTAACACACACATACACACCTTCACACACACTTTCACTGAGAGAGTGTTTCCAATAATTAGCCCTGCTGCTAAAGTGAAGATATTACCACTGAAGGTCTGTGTGACAGTGAAACAGAGCAGTTAGCGATAAAGAGGATGTTTATGATGTTTATTTCTTAAAGAGAAAAGTCAGTGAATTTAACCTGTTAAGCTGCACCTGTCCTCCCGATGACTCATTATTCCAAAGATATACTTGTTTTTGTTTCAGTTGCTGTTATTATTTGATTTTTGTTGTTTTGCTTGTTTCTATGGTCGACTTGGATGAGGTTTCGCTTGGTGGCAGACAGGCCTTCAACATTGAGTTGGAGTATTCGGAGGGCAGGTCCCACCATTAGGTGCTCTCGAGGCTGTTTGTTGTTTTTTCTGCTTTCAGGTTG
>NW_026080516.1:2042-5576 GCF_006386435.1 Epinephelus moara | reverse complement strand
AAATAAAATTGATTGATTGATTGATTGATTGATTGATTGATAATTTCACCTTTGAAACAGGTCTTTGACAGGGTGGTGGTCTGCTGTTTTTAGCTTGTTTTTTCCAGTTCAATTTTCTGTTATTTTCTACAATATTCTTCTGACACCTGGGGGTTCTGTAAACTGTAGTTCTGGTAATATTTGTGGACAAGCATCTTTTAATTTAGAATCCTACCTATACAGTGCATTAAGTAAAATCAAAACATACCACAAAAGGTCAATGAATCTGTACCAGAAGTGACAGTGCAACATGGCAGATAACGAAGAATCCTCCTCCAAATTGGCAGCAATCAGTTGGATCTTTTGTGCATCTGCAAGGAAAAAGGGGAAAAAAGGACACAATAAGTTTCGCTGAGAAGTACTTCCTGTAAAAAGTAGGATTTCGTTTTTTTACCATTTCTTTTAACATTCTTAAAGAAATATTTCACTTTACATGAAAATACAGTCAGTATCTACTCACATTCATGCTCTTTCATCCTGTTAAAAGGTTCTAGTCCAAAAAACACTCCTGGAGTTTCACAGTTGTAGCATTTTCCCAAACAATTGCATTAAACAGTGACTACATTTTAAACGTGAAAAACATTTTTAAAATGCCTCCAGGTCTGGTCTGGTGTCATCCAAATCTCCCAAAGCCCCAACAAGCAGAGTTGACTTATTTACACCATGTTTTCAGGCCAGAATTCTCAGGTTCTTAGCTCTGAGTCATGTTCAAGCACACCTACGGTTCACACTCGGGCTGTCAAAATTGCTCAAAAATGACGTTCGAATATTCCTTCAAAAAATAACTCATAGGTTCGAACCATTCAATTTTTTTTTTTTTTCCCCGCATTATGTCCACAAGAGGGCAAACTAATACAGGAAACATACTTGTATATGTAGTAATACAAGGAAACATAACTACCTGTAGGTATTTTTATTTCAACATAAACGTTCTTGAAAACATTTACATACCTACACATTAAAACACATTTATCACACAAAACATTTATCTATAACATTACGTTATAAACGACCACGGACCTCTTGCTCGCCCCACCCTCTCTGACCCGTCACACCAGGGCCACACGGCCCGCGGAAGCGCTGCGAATAGCCTCGAAGCGCCACCAGTTTCCTTTTGGCGCCCATGTTAACCGATTGTGTCATCCACACCGTGGCCGGCTCGCACCCTGCAGCGATTGATTCGGCATCTGGTCTATTTTCTGCGCGAGCTGCGAGCAAATGTGTCAAGCAGTGTGTTCAGTGCAGCGGCCCAGGCCAACGCCCACTCACAAAGAGCACAGCTGCGGTGGTGTTTTTTTTTCTCTCCACAATTGAATATCAATTTTCACATTCTAAGGTCCATTTTTTTTTTCAAATTCAAATTTAAATTTGAATTTAGAATATTTTATGTGTTTTTTAGTTGGTTTGTAATGTTTGCAACAAAGACGCTGTTGATGTCAGTTGTTAGGGAGGAGACTGCAGGCTGTTTTTATGTGAAACTCCAGGAGTGTTTTTGAATTGAAAAAATTCACTCGTCCTTGTATTGGCATTAGGGTGAGTAGATAATGACTAAATTATCATTCAAAGTGAACTATTCCTTTTTTTAAAAATCATTTACATTTTCTATATGAGACATTCTGGCAATGTAAACAGAGTACTGTCTGCTTTTAGATTGCTAATTATTAAATGTTTACCAATTTAAACATGCAATTTAGAGGCATTCAGATGGTAGTAGGCACTGCAGGAAAAACACAGATAATCCAGTGCGGACTACATGAGGTGCCGAAAAAACTAGCAGCGGCCTGCAGTAAAAAAGTTGATCCAGAGTCAACTTTTGCCAGAGCGCAGCCTGACGCTGCAGTAAGGTGACGCAATGCCTGCTACCATCTGAATTTGCCCTTATTCATGTTTGTCTTAGCGCTCCCATCAGAAAAATGTGAAACAACAAAATAAGGAAGACGTGGATTCACAACACATTTCACAGGTGTATCATAATAAGGTAAAAACAGATATACCTAAAAACAACAGATCCCAATTGTTACACCAAAATAAAACCACCATCTAATAATTTTCTTTCCCTCAATGTTCTCCTGAGAATTGAATAAAGGACTGATGATGATGACTACATGTCTTTGAAAATGGTCTATTCCCCTTTCAGTGTGCCAACTTTGAGGAAGGAAGACAAAAATAAAGTTTGTTCTTTTATCGCTATTGGTGGAAATGTCTTGCAAATGTACTTTTATGAGATCATCAACCCCCTAAACCACTTTTTTTTCAGCTGAAAACTATCTGGGTATTTAGTAATGTTTCCAAATTACCCAGAGGTAAGCAGGTAGCACACACAGATCTTCAGAAAAGGTAGACACATCTCGATTTCACCAGTTTATTTGGCCATGTCAACTAAACATGCTAATGTTTCGGCCTGGTGGCCTTCATCAGAGCATTTCATGCGTTAGCATGTTTAGTTGACATGGCCAAATAAACTGGTGAAATCGAGATGTCTACCTTTTCTGAAGATCAGTGTGTGCTACCTGCTTACCTCTGGGTAATTTGGATGCAACTGTAGTTTTGGTTTAGCGCCACACTCCAATAGTGAGAGAGCACATCTTAAAGACCTACTACTATTTAGCAATTTTGTTGAGTGATTCAGGTCTAAATCTTGACATTCTAGTGCAAATAGTTTAAAATCTGTATGTGGAGTGCCCTCTACAGGTTGAAACCCAGCTATTACATTTTAATTTTATCTGGAGGCAGATGACATATTTGGAAGCGCCTCACAGTGCACCCCACACTCAATAAAAATCATAATTAATAATAGTATGTAATCACAATTTAAGCTTTGGAATAGTGGTCATATCTTACATACTGCAGTTGATACTTACCAATGATGGACTAGGGTGCCTGTTCACCCCCATAAACCCTGCTCCAATGCTTGTCCTAAAAAATATAAGCAAGTTTCTCATCATTAGCAGTCATCAGTGTTGGAGGTGAGAATGTAAAATGTACTCATAATGAACCAGGCAGTTGCACATACATAACAAGGCTGTGTCAAATACTGTATTACATCTTTGTAACTTTCTCCAAGACAAGCACAAGCAGTATCATATAGAGCTGCAACAATATGAGTCAACACAGAGCTGGCGAGTTCAGCGCGCAGGCTGAAACTTTTTTCTGACCAATTAATGCACTGGAAAAAATAGTATTTATGGCGTACACTTAAACTGTGGTATTATTTTGAGATGGGAGTTCTTGTAGGCAGTGAAAATACGCTGTTTGCCTGGGCTGCACTCTGCGTGCTGTGGGTAACTGAGCGAGAGCAGAGAGCAATCTACTACATCTAATATACTTAGAGGCTATTTGTACATCATACAACCCCACTTCAAAAAACTGAACTATCACTTTAAGCCCAGGAAAACGATATTATGATCTACAAAATCTGACAATATAACAATATCTAGTCTCATATCACAATAAGATCTAATATCGGTACATTGTCCAGCCCTATTGGAACAGAAC
>NW_026080516.1:0-869 GCF_006386435.1 Epinephelus moara | reverse complement strand
ACAGTTTAGATTTTCACCTTCCCACATATGTAATAATTTCCTGCAAATATAATAGTTATTACATTTGCGGAAAATTGTGTGTTACGTTTGTAGTAGGCAGCTGCTATTACGTTTGTGGGAAATTTATTACATTTGAGGGATTATTACATTCAAAGCTGCAGATTTGTATTACATTTTTGGTTTATTACGTTTGTGGGCTGTCATTACGTTTGCGGGTGTAACAAACGTTAACTCAGCAACAACCAACTGTAACGTTAACGTAACGTAATGTTAATGTCATTACAAAGAATTGCTGCCTACAAACAGAACAAGCAAAGCCTCCCGACAACTCTCCATTCAATATTAACGTTATGTTTTGCTGGCATTAATCATGCCAACAAGCTAATGTTATAACGTTAGCTAACTTCAATGTTAAGCTACCTGTAACATTAGCTAATTTAGCTAGTTTCCTGACGGTTAACGTTACAGACAGTAATTGACATGAAACTACAAATGGTAACGTTATGTTAGGTTATCAACTTACAGAAAATATAACAGGGAATGGTTTCTTACCTGATGTCACCAGAATAATAGTAATAACGTGAAGTTCATGTAGTTAGATGACGAAACAGATCCCGCTGGACCCTTCCGTTGTCTCCATATTCCAGTTTTTTTTGTTCTGTGTTAACAATGACAAGCCACGACTCACTAAATAAGCAAGCAGGTGTAAAATAAGCCAGTTATTAATCTAGGTAACGTTATTCGGATGGCAGTCGCGCCGATGTCCCGCAGCAGTCATTCAAACTGACATAATTTCAAATTAAGGCGCGCAGAGTCAACCTCAAGAGCATAGTAACTTTGGGTATACACTTGAGGTTCGTTCCCTCTCT
>NW_026080515.1:0-1051 GCF_006386435.1 Epinephelus moara | reverse complement strand
ATCCGACAACGGGAGGCTTTTAACAGATGATGTCATGATGTTAGCTTTGCTGCTGCTGTTGGCTGTCCCTGTCAGCTGATGCTTTCTAGACATCGTGATTTCCCAAAACTGAATAAATACCACACATAGCAACACAAAACTGCTTTGCTAGCTCAATCATGTTGTAACTAAGATATCCGATGGAAAAAAAAAAAATTTCACGGACTGTTTATTGAGTTATTACAGACACCGCTAACAGCTAACGCTTAGCCCAGCTAATCTACGATAACCATGTTATTAATTACAAAACGTCACATCCCACCTTGAGTATATCCAATCAACACCAAGTAAACCCCAAGCCCTAGCCAGGAGTCTCTCTGGGCCGTTCTGAGTACCTACTCCGAGGCAGGGACTTGTTTAGCCCCTGTAAAAGTTCCGGAACTCTGTCCTTCGGGGGTGGTTCCTGCGGTGGAGACACGCACCAACGGCCCCGGCCCCATAAAATTACCCCGAAGTTCCTGCGGTGGAAACGGGCCTAATATGATTCCCGTCCAGCCCACTCCCATTCACTTTTTTTTCCCTAGTTTGTCCCAGTCACGTCCTTAACGGTGAAACTGTCTTTCAGGAATCCCAAGGGCATCCAGTGACCCTTGTAGTCCCCCTAAAAATTCCAATCTCTAGACCAAATTGAATGTGATGTCAGTGTGACCCAACAATAATGCTAGAAGAAGAAAGAGGTCATCTAAATTATTTACAAACCATCTGCTAGAATTCATGAAGGTACATATCAGACTCTATAAAAGTCTGTTCCTTAGAAGTTGTGGTATACGTCTAGCTCCGTCCACTCTTGCAGGATTGGGGGCATTTAATTTCTACATGATGACTTGCCTCACAGCAAGAGGGTTCCCGGTTCGATCCCGGGTGTGGGAGCCCCTCTGTGCGGAGTTTGCATGTTCTCCCCGTGTCAGCGTGGGTTCTCTCCGGACACTCCGGCTTCCTCCCACAGTCCAAAAACATGCAGATTGGGGACTAGGTTAATTGATAACTCTGGTGGGTGTATCCTGCCTCTCGC
>NW_026080514.1:0-1271 GCF_006386435.1 Epinephelus moara | reverse complement strand
CAGCCGTGGAGGGTATCTCACCCCGTCTTGGCCTCGTATACTTATCTGGTGCAGAGGAAGTGAAGCTACTGGTCCGTTCTTATAATTATCACACAAGCTCTGTAATAGAGGATTTAGTGAATAAGGGACCCACAATCTACGCAGAATCTCTTCCCATGGGGCACCTGGAAACTGTTCTTTTACTCTTTTCAAGTTGGTGAATTTAGTGATTTGCCAGAGTTTCTGTTTAATTTCTTGCTTGTCCTGCCAATGCTCAGCCCCCTCGTTATCTACATAGGTTCTTTCCAACCAAAAGTGTGTACGTATCCCTCTGTATTCTACAGGACCCTCTGTACTGCAGTGTTCTTCTTCTATGATCTCATCTCCACTATCGTCTCCCACTTCCATCTATTTTAGGTACTCCTTTTTCCTTTCCCTCTGATCTCGCCTCGTTAAAGTTTATTACAGCGGTGGAGCTTAGGTACTTGATTTATTGGTTAGGTCTTTTCTACTGTCTCTATGCCTCACCCCCTCCTTATGTCTGTTAGGTCAGTCGTCTGGTACTTTATCAGTCTTTTTACATTTACTCTCTATTCAACACTTTACTGTATTTACAACTACTTCATATGTTACACTTGAAATTTACAACAGTTTTATATGTCACACTTAGATATGTTACAACTTTATACACTGATCGATCTACTTACTGTTCTCTTTTAATGTTTAACTCTTTGGCATTCTGCCCATTTGGTCCTGTCCTCCCTGCTCAACACTCCTGCCCTTTCAAGCTTAAAGGAATGTTGGCACGATAGACAGCGAAATGCTCTCATGTATTTAACTCTTTATTTTCTCTTTTATTTGCTTGGCATTCCGCCCGCTCAGACCTGCCGTCTGACACAACGCCCCCGCCTCTACAGGCTTAAAGGAGCACCAGTAAGATAGGCAGCGGTAACCACGGATATGCTTTGCTTATCTCTTTTCTCTTTATTTACTCTGTTTCTTTTCTCTTTCACCGGTTCGTTTTCTCTTCCCTGTATAACTCTTACAGGTTTCTTTTACACTTGTGCACTTCTTATTTTTGCTTGTCTTCTTAATACTTTAAATACTCTAACTATCTCGTTACCTTGGTTACCATACATTCAACACTCACACATACTCTTTCCGCTCCAAGATCACACTTATTGCACCAGACCCGACCGTCTCCAGTGATGTTAGTTGTATCTCAATTATGCCCTTAATTAGTTCCTCAATCAATCATCACACCACAATTAGGTTCTTTAGAGGAGGGAAAT
>NW_026080513.1:1774-3107 GCF_006386435.1 Epinephelus moara | reverse complement strand
GATACACCTGCTTTCTGCTGTTGTCTCTGGAGATCGTGAACTGGCCTTGAACTGACTGAGAGTAGTAGATGTTGCTACTATCATAAATAGCGGCAACCCACTCCAGTCCTTTTCCAGGAGCCTGTCTGATCCAGTTAATGTAGAAGTTCTCAACGTCCAATCCAGAGGCTGTACAGGTCAGTCTGTGAGATTCTCCAGGCCTTTTAATCACTGGTTCAGATTCTGTCAGAGTCTGACCATCAACACCTGTCAAGACAGCAAGAAAACCATGACATGCAACAAATTTACAACCTAAAAGAAAACCTAATATAAAAATCATCAAAAATCTTACATACTTATCATACTCAATAATAGCAATCCACTCCAGTCCTTTTCCAGGAGCCTGTCTGATCCAGGCCATCGAAGAGCTACGAATGTCTAATCCAGAGGCTGTACAGGTCAGTCTGTGAGATTCTCCAGGCCTTTTAATCGCTGCGTCAGAGTCTGTCAGAGTCTGACCATCAACACCTGTCAAGACAGCGAAGAAAACCATGAAATGTCAGAAACACAAATGAGAACTGTGTCAAGTCAAGATCAGGTAACAGTTTGTTCTGTTATTGTCCCTGTTTTACTGTGAGTCACTTTGGATCATTACAACACATCTATTTAACATGGCAGATGCTTTTGTTCAGTGTGACTTACTAATAATGGAATATTGCTACTGGTGATAAAATTAAAAAAGTTCTTCATAATGTTGTAAAATTGGTGTCAGCTCATTAGTATGAAAATCACCACGTAGGCTTCATTTGAGACGAAATCTTAACTTTTTTTAAGTTAAGATTTTGTCTGACAAAATTTAAAGTAGAATTTCATGTTTTCTTTCCAAGGGAAACTGACTTCCACATGTTTTCAGATTTCATGTTTTCTTTCCAAGGGAAACTGACTTCCACATGTTTTCAGTTGTGTTTTGGCCTGCAGATTCTACTGGTTGGAATTTTTCTTGTGAAAAATCTAATGCACAGTTTTATCAGACCAACGAATCACTTCCAGTTCTGACAAAGATTCTGCTGCATTTATTTATTACTTGAAAACTTTATTGTTTAACAGTTTATAAAAGTGTAGATCAGTTCTTGTCATGAATAAATACACTGATGTATCAGTGATTATCAAGTTCAGGTTTTGAAACTGATGAAAACAGCTGCTATTAAATCAAGTTAAAAAACATTTTTTCAAAAATCTAAAGTCTGTTTCTCTCTGTACTGTAACAGTGAGCTGGTGTTGAAATCATTAGTGGTCTGAGGGCTCCTCCTCTGGTGGCTTCATGTTACAAGTGTTCAGGCACTGAGGGGTTTTT
>NW_026080513.1:0-1724 GCF_006386435.1 Epinephelus moara | reverse complement strand
CTTTACATTTGATCCATATTCCAGCATTTGCATGCAACCATTGCTAACTTTGTTTTACTGTCAATATTTTGTATCATCTACTTACTGCATTTATTAATTCTTTTACTGGTTCACTTACTGTACTGACATGATTACTGTATTTGCTGTACACAGACATAAAGTGACAGCAGCCAGAATCATGTCAATTAAATAGTATAAAAACTTCAGTCTGATGCGGCTGGTTTGAATAAATTCTTTTTAACGGTTTCAGTGTTTGTAGTTGTTGGAAAACAGCTGCTCAGGAACTGAAATGTTTCACAGATTGCAATACATCTTTTCCCTGAAGTTAAAATTTGGTAGTTTTTTACATTTCTGAGTTACTTTTTGTGTTAATCAACACTGATTACCTTCATCTGTGTGGTTGTGTCACATATATATGCACATTCCTTTATTGCAACAAACTGTCAGTATTGTCTCACATCTTTTCTGGATATTTCTCTGCAGACACAATAATAATTCTTTGATGATTATATTAACACCATTTGAATATGAAAAACCTCTCTATATCTTTTATGTTTAGAAATAATATCCCTCAGTTTTCAGGACTTCATAATGCAGGGACAAAGATGAATTCATGGTTTCATACAGGAAATGTTTCTAATGGAAACTATAGGATATCAAAAGACATATAATACAGAATATAAGAATTAAAAAAAATGATGTGATGTAATGTATTTTAATGTAAATAACATTGATACTAATGATATAAACAAATACATTACAAATTCTCAATGCTTGTGCAGCCTGGAAGATACTGTAGGTTTTGTACAGCTGCTCAACCAACTCCAGTCACTGTGTGTCTCGAGCACAATAATAAACAGCAGAATCTTCAGTCTTCAGACTGTTCATCTGCAGATACACTTGATCGACGTTGTTGTCTCTGGAGATGGTGAACCGGCCTTTGACTGACTGAGAGTAGTAGATGTAGCTACTGCTATAACTGCTGGTAGCAACCCACTCCAGTCCTTTTCCAGGAGCCTGTCTGATCCAGGCCATGTAGTAGTTATCAAAGTGCAATCCAGAGGCTGTACAGGTCAGTCTGTGAGATTCTCCAGGCCTTTTAACCACTGGTTCAGACTGAGTCAGAGTCTGACCATCAACACCTGTCAAGACAGCAAGTAAACCATGACATGTCAGAAACACAAATGAGAACTATGTCAAATCAAGATGAGGTAAACTCTTCACCTGCCCAGCAGATAGTTAAAAGCAGCAGTCCTGTCCTATAGTCCATCATGTTAAACTGTGTGTCCACTGTTCTCTGTCCTCCTCTCTGCAGTCAGATAAGTAGAGGTGGAAGATATCTGAGTTTTGCATCGACTCCTCCTTTTTAAAGAACAACATCCTCTGTTTAATCTCTCCTCAAAACCTTTTTTTCATTTTAAGGCTTTCTTCTAACCAAAAATATGTTGTATTGGTCTTTTTCTTAAGATTAATTTCACAACTGTGTTAAAGTTTTGATTTGGTTTATATTTCTTACCTGATGTCATTTTTTTCCCTTGTTTGACTGTAAGTGACTTTCTAATATTTAAACATGCCTATTTAACATGGCAGGCGGTTTTGTTCACTGCAACTTACTAATAATGGAATATTGCTACTGGTGATAAAATAAATAAAATAAAAAGTTATTGTAAAATTTCAGTTTTGGGTCATGCAGTATGAAAATCACCATGTAGGCTTCATTTGAG
>NW_026080512.1:0-2077 GCF_006386435.1 Epinephelus moara | reverse complement strand
GGTGTGGACACCCAGTGGAAATGAAATGAACTGCATCACAATATGAGACTGAAAGTGTTGTCTTTTTGTTAGTGTGATCAAGTCATCACTGCTGCACTGTTGCATTAATTCCAGTTTTCCACGTATCTTAGTGTTGTGATTATTTTGTTTCTGGCGTTATAGCGTTATTTTGTTGGGTTGGAAATGTGTGTGTATCCCTAATGAGATCAACCACAAACATTATTACTGCACCATCTAATCGGTTGCATTTCATTTACTCACAATTATCCAGTGTTTGGAGAATACTCCTCCGACCCAGTTGTGTTTCCACCATTTTCTTCTCTGCTTAAGAAACTCTTAAGCCTCTTAAAAGTTCCTCCTGCCTGCTCCTAACAGTTTTTCACCTTAGGAGCTCTTTTGAGGGCTAACAGGGCTAACTCTGTGAATAACTTTTATCTTTACTAGGCTCTAATCTCAATTTTAAGGGGAAATTTTTAGAAAACGTCACAATTTTAAGAATTTCCATCACTAGGAGCAACTCTTAGCATGAAGAAGCTTTGTGAATATGGCCCCTGAAGTCTGAAAGACATGATAGTAGTGCTAGATAACGTAACAAAGAAACATTTACTCAGAGATCATCAGCAGTTGCTTGTCTAACTGTGTACTGTTGTGACTGTTAGTTGTTAGTTGACTGTTACTTAAGTTTGCAGCCAACACAATGATGTAATTACTTTGTAATTATGATGTAAATTCAAAATAATTAGTGAGGACATTAGGCGTGTGGGCCCTTGCCAACTGTGGCCGTCCCTATGACACACCCAGGATGACCAAATACAATAGAATATAATAGGACAGAATAGATTCCAACTTTATTGCTCAACCACAACAGGAAGTTTTTCTTCACTTACCATGGAGACAGTATAACATTGTAGTATAAAGATAATAGCACATAAACAAAGTATTTACATGCACACTGCCCAGCGGCCTGGCACTTCCAGCTGATGTTGCTCAGTGACTGCTGTGTGGATAAAAGCTCTCACACAGAAATAGGTTGAACTGTATCACTCTGCAACTGTAAAAACTTGATTCCAGTTGTTCTTTGATGCAAGTCCTAATTCAGATACTCTACAGTTGCCATGTCTCCTCTGAGAGTTAACAGAATCTGCTGCTGTGATCACTGTTGAGTGCTAACTAAAGTTCTTTAACAAGCAAAGGCTGCAAATAGCTGTGAAGTGCTGAGGATCTTGGCAGGGAAGCTTGTGTCTCATTTATTCTTCAAAAAGGGACTCATTTATTTTTGGAACGTAGCGATGATAAGAATTCACATCAGTTGGTAAATGTGTCCTTGTAGTGTTTATTAGCTTTGATGTGTGTTGTCTCTGATCAGAAATTACAACAGACAGGCGCGAAGAATATCCTTTGTTAGGCTGAAATGTGCAGTCATTTTATTTGTTTAATTAAACATCTTGGAGCCACAGACATCAGTTGTGGGGCCAGCTCTCTTCTAAACGATATCTGTGGATCATTTTGGCTCAGCACCAGGTGGATGTGTGTGTGGAAATATTAATTTAATATTGTTAATTTGCCATGGAAATTGCCAAAAGCCATGGCTGTGCCTGAAACCATTCCCTTGTTTACACGTTTATTATTCCCACATGATAAACAGTCTTTTTTTTTCATTTAGCAAGTAGTGAACTGAGATTTTAGACACTGAGGAATGATTGTAATTTTCATCACATTTACAAATGTAGTGAGGCATGACGAAATTACACATCTGTCATTTCAGGGACAATTGCATTACATGCTTTTGGGAATTTTTGGCAAAAATTAGAATAATGATTAATCTTTGGCCACTTGGGGGCAGCTGAAACAAGTTGTGAACATCACAGACATAGAACCTTTTACTCTGCAGTCATGTTCAGTTCAATTTTATTTACAAAGCCCAAATTCACAAACCACAGTTTGACTCAGAGGGCTTCACAGCACGCGACATTGCCCTGTGGTTGGACCCTCACAGTAGGTAGGGAAAAACTTCCCCGAAAAACACCTTTAACAGGGAAAAAAGGTAGAAACCTCAGGAAGAGCAACTGAGGAGGGA
>NW_026080511.1:0-1077 GCF_006386435.1 Epinephelus moara | reverse complement strand
TTCAGAAGATGATGTTTTCAACCGACACACAGCAATTTGGGCTGGAGGCATTTTTGGACGCAGTAAAAGATTTACATATGCAAACCCTGCTTTGCATGGCGGGTAAGCTGTATAACGTTATACTGCAGTATTACAAATGAAGGTCTTGTTCCTGTCTGGTTGTGTGAAAGGTAACGAAACTGTAAATAAAAGACGTTCTTACTCTTTGTCTGACAGTGTGATGTGTGCACTCTGAGGTGCTGCTGTTTTCACTTGCAGGGTTTCACACTTAGTCATGGTCCCGCAAAAACCTCTGCATTCAGAATCATCACAAAGGGACACACGCACACATTTGCTGATCCGTCCCCACCCTTCCTCGTCGGCTCCTGTCACCAGCAGATAGAGAGATGTGCTTAATGATCCCAAATTGGTAAATTCTTTTGTTACAGATGCAATTTAAAATTAAAAGCTTAAAGAGAAACTTTGCAGTCATTCAAGGTTTAATAGATGATTCATCGAATGTCTGAATGTTGAACCGATAACTCCCCACACTCCTGTTTGTTGCCCTGCATTTGCTTACACAAAAATATTAATGCTGTTCACATCTGTTCACAGCAGAATAAATATTCATATTCAAATATATATTCCTATTTGGTTACATCGATGCATGTGCTAGATAGTAATATTCACAGTAGAGGTGTTGTAGTTATTGTACCATCATCAGAGAGAAAGGAAAATGTGTTTTCAAAGATTTATACTTAAACAACTGCATACATACAGAGTACTCTCAAAAACAGACTGAACAGATGACACATGCAGTTTGGACAAATTTAGCCACCAGGGGGCGACAGAAACAGGCATATGGGGAACCTGTTAGGAGACAGGTGTTAATTATTTATATGTCCAGCTGTTAAAGAGCAACATTAGCATTCATTTGGAGTGTCTGTGTCCACTTGATGAGTGGAAATGATGTCTCTTTAGCTGCTAAATGCCCCACTGTGCTCACCAGATAGACTCTAACTCTGTCTGCTGTTTGCTGCTCGGCAGGTAGTATATCACACATATTCTCTCAAAACATCTGCCTGCTGTGGCTGAAAA
>NW_026080510.1:0-1289 GCF_006386435.1 Epinephelus moara | reverse complement strand
TCTGCACCTCACCATGGCTCTGTGTTCAGCCTCGCAAGAATCAGTATCGTGCCGATGTGCATCAACCAATCAAAGGTCAGCTCAGACCACTGCGTTCCTATTGGCTGTTCTACGCATATACGCGTTCCCGTGCCGCCGGCAGAAGGGAAGAGCAAGCAGCAATGGCGAACAGTGCACCACGTAAAAATAGCTATTCCAGCATTTAGCAGCACGGCTAAACAACCCTAAAAAGGAAGACAGAACTCGGTTCCCTGGAGCCCCGGAGGGAAGGGAAGGGTGAGGTGGGGCCGGGCCCGGCAGGAGGGCGCGAGGGTCGGCCGTGGGAGCGGAGCCGAGGGCTCTCTGTGGAGAGCGAGAGACGAGCCTTGGGAGTATGTGTGGGTCCGCGAGGGAGGGATGGGGAGGGCTGCTGCGTGGAGAGGGAGAGCCAAAGCTTGGGAGTAAGTGCGGGGCTGCGAGGGAGGGATGGGGAGGGCTGCTGCGTGGAGAGGGAGAGCCGAGGCTCGGGAGTAAGTGCGGGGCCGCGAGGGAGGGATGGGGAGGGCTGCTGCACGGTGAGGGAGAGCCGAGGCTCGGGAGTAAGTGCGGGGCTGCGAGGGAGGGATGGGGAGGGCTGATGCACGGTGAGGGAGAGCCGAGGCTCCCAGAGAGGGAGAAATAGAACCAAGTAGGATAAAATACTCGCGTGATCATCTGGTAGGAGGGACTCAGGGCGGAGGCGAACGAAACCTAACTCAGATGAGATTTAAAAATCAACCGTTTTCAGGCTTTCTACCTACTGCAGCTTTAAGATAAATGTTATATTGTTAATATAAAAGAACTTGGAATTGGTTCAGGTAGTTTGTTGAAAATATGATAATTGAAATTATGAATGTTGGGTACAACACTTTACATAGGCCTATATCATGTTAGAAAATAGTTTATATTTGTAATAAATACTATGTGTTGGAATCACCAGAGGCCCTAAGACACACTATGTTTTTAGGATACAATATTATTGTGATTTTAAAAGTTTTGTGATGTGCTTAATATTATGATAATGTGTTTTGTGTTTTATCACTTGTTTCAACTACAAATTATGTCTCAAAAATAAAAACTTTGTCATCACCTAGTCTCGCCACCAGCCAATCAGAGATCTCCGCCTTCTGATAGTCTGGGGACAACTCCTTTCTAAAGTGTGTTTAACACAACAAAACAAAACAACGCCTCCTGCATTTTTGAAAAGGACACACCCTCCCGGAAATGTGCGCTCCCCATTTTCTCGTCTGCAAGGACACAAACACACAGAG
>NW_026080509.1:0-2825 GCF_006386435.1 Epinephelus moara | reverse complement strand
ACCCACACTGACACAGGGAGAACATGTCGGAGCTTTTTCCTAAATTTCTTGTATGAAAGGTGCTACAGTATATAAATAAAATAGAAAGTTAGAGAAATAAATAGTATCATTATTATCAGTTCAAACTGAACATAAGCTTGAGCTGAAAAAAAAGAGAAAATGTGAAATTGCGTTATAACCAACCTGGCTGTGTGGTAATGACGTTATCAAGCCTAGCTAACACCTGCTGGGAGCTGGTCACATAGTTCAAAACAGTTTTAGGCAACAAGACATTTATGAAGATGATACGTGGTTGGATTCGGTGACTTATATAGACAGCTCTGTAATCAAAAAACAAGTCGATCCATCCGTCTATTTTTCATCCATTTATCTGAAGCTGAGTCTCGGGGGCAGCAGGCTAAGCAAAGAATCCCAGACGTCTCTCTCCCCAGCAACACTCTCCAGCTCCTCCTGGAGGACCCCGAGGCATTCTCAGACCAGATGAGATCTATAATCCAGTGTGTTCTGGGTCTGCCCCGGGGCCTCCTACCAGCTGGACCAGGAGGATCCTGATCAGATGCTGAACCACCCGGAGGACCATGGCCTCAGACTAGACTTGGAGGTGCTGACTCATTCACACTCAGCTGCGACAAACAAGTATGACAAAGAAATTAACGTAAGTCAGCCAAAAGCTCTCCGTCACTGAACTCTGCTAAAACACGTCTGATCCCTGTGGAATCTGTTAGGTCACTGTTTGGGGGTATTGTTGTCGACTGGCCCGAAGCACGAAAGGTCGACACTGTGTAACCACTAAAAAAGTCTGTGTTACAATTTACCCTGCGCTGGGAGGTTCCCTGCGCCATGCTAACGTAACAGCAAATTTATTTTCTATAAGTTAGCATAACGTAACTCTGAAGTGCGTCAACTCAAGGCTGCATGATGTGTCTTTCAGCATTGACACTGCGATGTGCAACAGTAGCATCAAAGGACATGCAGTGTCAAATGACACAAATTAACTTATTTGCTCAACAATCTTTGCTCTATCTTCAGCCTCACCTGACCGGCCTCAATATCTTCAAAGGAAACAATAATTAAGGTCCTCCAGTGAGTACTCCCTAATCAACAGTGTCTCAGCTTGTTGCTGTTGCTGAAGTTGGTCAAGTTTGTTGCCAGTCAAACTACAAACTTTATTAATCAAAAATGAACAACTTTCAGCCATAACATGTGATCAGGTTTTGTCCACTTTTGTGTCGGGATCGGCTGCAGACTGACTCAGCAGAGATGGCCGCCATCTTGTTTTACACGGATCAGTGTGTTGTGCTTTCGCTACGACTTAATGGCACAAAGACGTGTCCACAGACGAGGACGACAGGTCTGAGTTCAGCAGAATGAAGCTTCAGGTGCAGCAGTCCAACATGTGATGGCCTCATATGAGGACGCAGGGTCTCAGGAGGTAATTTTATACTCAACCGTTTACTGATTGAAGTTCAGCTGATAAATGAATAAATAAAATATTCCTTAGTGTATCAGAGGCAGCTCTACGTTGATCGAGGTTCATCATTAATCCGTCTGATTTTCCTCTGAAGTCAAACGTCACAACTTGTCTCCGAACAGAAACTTTTTCAGACAAAAAATACAAACAGGAGAAACAGAAGTAATCAGCTTCCATCAATGACAGAAAAACATTTTATTAATCCTCATCCAGGAGAAAATAAGGCCCTACAGCAGCCTGAGAGGATATGAAAAATATATCAAACCAAATCAAAACTTCATACAGTGAGAGGAAGAGAGTAAACAGGAAGTGGAAACTTTAAATGTCATCATCACCGTACAAAGAATCTGTGGTCAGGAAAAAAACTTAATAATGTGCAAGGAAATGAGAACTGGTGAAACTGGTCGAACTGGATTGAGTCAGCAGAGGACGAATAATCAGTCAGTGTGAGAATCAAAGTCTTGAATCAAACATGACGCCTGTGACTTTATTCATGTGTTCATCAGGGACATGAACTCAAAACTAACAAGTGCAAAAATCCTCTTGTTAATTATTCCTTATAAACTGCAGGACACCACAACTTGTCATGTTACACTTCCTGTTTGACTGTTTATTACAAAGGCAGCTGACGGCGCCACCTGCTGGCCACAGACACACAGTACACATTAAACCAATTAAATCAGTTCATTCAGCTGAAAAACAAACAAACAAATTAACCTGTTAATTCATGTGTTTGTCATCAGTTAACATGGACGACAGTGTGTTTATCCATAAATGATAATAATATTGTTAATATCACTAATAATGTTGATAATAATAAATCTATGTTTATTATTATTATTATTATTGTTGTTATAACAAGAGTAAGAACCTCTTAATAAGCAGCAGCTGGTTGGATTCTCACTCACAGCTGTTGAAAACTTCACTTGTTTATTTCTGCTAAAACACATTTATTTACAGCTGCTAATTTAACTTGTATTTATTATTACAACCACTTTATCTATCTATCTATCTATCTATCTATCTATCTATCTATCTATAAGATAGAGATATAACATATTTACATTTTTTATCATTATTTCTTGATATTTTACTGATTATGTTTTTAGGACGTTTTACAGTTCTTAAGGTTATAACAGTGACTTTATTATTTGGATATATTACTGTTCTTTGAAATATATTTTACCGTTAATTTTAGGATATTTGACTAATATTTCTGGAAATTTTACAGATAATTTTATATTGTTTAACAATATTTTGTATTTTGATTAATATTTTTCAGACATTTTGTAAAAAAAAAAAAAAAATTACATACACACAATTTGCCCTTTAACCTGTGGCTCAGGCCTCTGCT
>NW_026080508.1:0-1240 GCF_006386435.1 Epinephelus moara | reverse complement strand
GGGCAGGTGGAGTTGGGGGCTGACAGCTGCTGCTGCATTTGACGTATCTGTTCGGAACGAGGCATCATTTTGAGGTCAACTGATTGAATATGAGCAGCTTGCTAAATGTTTGACTGTATTGATTATTTAACTAAAACAACAGTGAAATGTAAAAATCCAGCTATAATTTGTAAGCTGTAATCTAGTTTATAGACCATGGACAAAGTTAATATTCCATAACTTTCCACCACATGAACCACTAACAAACCCACCTTGCTTTTTGAAATACTGGGTGACATACTGTCGACCCTTTGCTTCTTTCTCCTCTCTTAGCTTCCTTTCATTCCGTTATTGGCTACCTGATTTTTGAGGCATATTGCCGTCTCTGCCTCCTTACCGGCTGTCTGTGACAAATTACCAGCGCCCTAGAATCCCTAGAATCCTTCTCCTTTTTCCCCCCTTTTCGGTGCCCCAGCCTCTTAGATCTGTATTTTCACTTCTCTCACTTACACTTCCTCCTGGTTAACAGACTGGGAGCAGCATTTTGTACCAGCTGGAGGTGGGAAGTGGTTGGTTTGTTTGTTTGTTTGTTTAAAGAACTGTGTGACTTTTTAAATTTGATGCAACACGTTAATAATACCTCGCTGGATTTAATTATAACAAATACATCCCATAAATACATCTGGACTGGCATATTTTGCAATGATGGAAGTGATCATTTTGCAATTGCTTGTGTCCAGAACATGAAAATCCCCAAGGTAACACCATGTTTCATTTTTAAAAGATGTTTTAAAAGTTTTGAAGAGCATGCTCTCTTGCATGACTTGTACTACAGTGATCTTAGCAGAGTTACTCTGATACCAGATGTTGAACTAGCATGGGAATATTTTCACTACATTTTTCTGTCTCTGTTTAATAAACATGTTCCTATGAAGAAGTTGAGGGTCAGCGCGAGGGACAATCCTTGGTTGTCAGACAGTCTCTCAGAGCTGCTTCATTTTAAGAAAGAAATCTTGAGCCCAAACTCCTCTGCTGACTGGACTACGTATAGAGCCCTCAGGAACAAGTGTACCTTTCATGAGTAGAAAGTCCAAATCAGAGTTTTATCTGAAGTCAGTTACAGAGAACCTGAATAACTCCTCAAAATTCTGAAAATCAATTAAACCTTTATTTGGTACACATATTGGCCTCTAGTTTCCCGGCGCGGCGCAGCGCAGGGTGGCGCTTGGTGGCGAACCCCGCGCAGAGCTAGTTTCGAGCA
>NW_026080507.1:0-1335 GCF_006386435.1 Epinephelus moara | reverse complement strand
GAAGTGGTTTCTTGTGTTTAGCTTTTGAACAGAACGAGACAAAGTGTGAACAAAAGAGCAAACAAAGAAAATGACTAAAGTAGTGACTGAACCTGCATCAGTGTGAACATGGACTGAAATATTTGTTTGAATCAAGTCTCATCTTAAGAAAACATTTAGCTTTCTGATAATCAGTTCAAGGAAATATAGTTTGTACTTAGTAAATGGTTTTTAAAGTGGTTTCCATTTAACTCAGTGAAACAGAAAGTTAAGCTTAACATGCACGTCTCAACTCAATCTCAGCATTACTGTTATGTGTTTGTGAAGCACAAATTAACTCACCAGTGAAACTCTTGTGTTTACAGACCGGAAACTGAGGAGAGCGAACAATCAGTCGCCCTCAAGAACGGGACCTCCTGAAGGGGATCTGCTGACATCATGTTTTCGACTTCAAACATGAATTTTTGAATTTATTTTTTTATAAACTTTTATTCAATTTTCCAGAAGCATTCAAAAAAATCAAATTACAAAATTACAATTTTCACAGGTTTACAAGACTGGTCAAAACGTGAAAAGAGAGAAGCACAGCACTTAAACAATATTAAAGTCAAACTAGTGAAACACATACATGGGTCAGATTCCTGTAGTGTCCCATTTCAAGCATATGTCCAGTTAGTTCAGTTCCAAATTGTATTTAACTCCAAGATGTTCCAATGGTCTCTTCCATTTCTGCTGAAAAGTATGAATCCTCCCATTGATGTAATGTCCCAATTTTTCAAGAGTCATGACCTCGGATATCAGAGATTTCCACATAAGAACAGAGGGAGGGTTAGTTGGGTCATCTATAGCAGTTCCGTGACCGTGGAGAGCGAAGGTTCCTTTCTCACTGGATTTGTCATCTATAAAGGTTAAAGAAAAAAATTAGCCAGGGTTCCCCTCACAAAAATGTGGGGAAATTTTGTGAGAGCCCTATATCCAAAATGGCTGCCGTCAGCCAACCTGAAAATTTAATGGTTTTTAATGGTTTTGCCCACAGTGCTGCATAATACATGGTTTCTGGGATTATTTGGGTCAAGAAACTCATAAATGATGTAGATTTATTGATTTGACCTATTTTTGACCTTCAAATTCAAGATGGCCCCCAATTTTTGGCTCTTTAACCCTATGGGCCCTAGGCCTTTTTGGGGGTATTTTTCCTGCCTTTACTTTTAAGCTCATATCACAGTCATTCTGAAGGCTACATACACATGCTATATCTTGGTTTTTTTTTTCATTCCATGTCCTTCTATGTGCCTGTATTTTATATTAATTTTTATATCAATAAAAAAAACAAATCCATGTTACTAAATTCTTACA
>NW_026080506.1:1552-2603 GCF_006386435.1 Epinephelus moara | reverse complement strand
CCTAAGTCTATACTCTACATCAACAGAAAAGGTTGGAATATCAAAAAATTCTGGCCACTGTTTCTGTCGCTCCTGAGATGAGTGTGAGAGTATGTCCGTATCTGCTGTACTGGGTGTGTCCCTGAAGACTTCATCAGATGAGACAGGTACCAGCTCAAGGACAGGCATGACTTTAACTGTTGGTTTTTCGGGAAGTTCTTCAGTATCTGTCAGATTGCATAGTTGGTACCATGGTACCATGCAGTCATCTCATTGCAAACAAACAGGATCTCAGTGTTAAGTGCCACTATCTGTTTGATCTGCCTAAATGAAGGGAGGCCAGCACATGAACCAACAGAGACTATCATGTCAGCACAATATCTAATCCCATCTACATAGACTGATGATGCAACAAGAACTGATGTAAGCTGAGGAACTTTCTGGCAGAAAACCTGTTGGACATTCTCAGGATAAGATGTAATCGATGCTGTAGTGACCTTGTCCATTTCAGTTGAAGGCTTGAAAAATGAACTTGTGTCCAAATAGTAAGCCATCATTTTCTGATGCTTAACAGCCAATGTAAGAGCTACATTTTTGAAGTTGTGGGCATTACGAATGACCCGTTTGAAGAATTTGTGTTTTCCCTCAAAGCGCATTGTCCAAACATCTGAAAGGGGACCAAATGCTTTGATCATGTCAGGGTAATGCTCAATGTAGTGGTGTTTTGGCCGTAATCTAAAATCTGGGAATGTTGTTTGCAACAAGTCTCTATGTTCTGACACTTTGCAGTCAAGGAAATGTACCGACTCTTCAGTGTGCTTTGTTGCGACAGCCAACTCAACAATGTCTTTTAGGAGCAGCAGAATGTTCCATGCATTGTCTCCTTCAGGGACTTTATGGCCGATGATAAGTGGGAGCAGCCTGAGTAGGGCCCAGTTCTCATGACCATTGCCACCTATGGTCCCTTTGGTAGAGAAGCCCTGGGCAATTGGCTGAGGCTGGTCAGTTTTGTCATGAAAAGCATATTCAAAGGTTTTCATGGCATGGTTCAGTGTTTCTACGGTGAAATATT
>NW_026080506.1:0-1451 GCF_006386435.1 Epinephelus moara | reverse complement strand
GAAATGGGACAGTTCTACCATAGTTTCCGTGTTTTAACCGATAATGTTTTAAAAGGTAACCCCTTTTCTCACACATAAACTCACAATACTTACACTTCCACAGCATCCTCACACCACAAGGATCTGTAAAAATAAAAAACAAGAAATCGTTTAGCTCAACAACTCAGCTCAACAATGTCACTGTTAAATACAATAAGGTAATAGAACCGAAACGACGCCTGTGTTACAGAGAAAACCGGCATGAAGCGTGTGTGAGAGTGGAGCACAACGCAGCAATTCAGCACAGAGCAGATCGTGCGGTGCAGGAAGTCGTGCACAGAAACACAATAAAACATCCGGTTAATTTTCAAAATGAAATACACAGTGTTCACGGCGGATCATATTTCCCTGCACTACACCTTCAAAACTACATAATGGGCAGAGGCAGGCCTGAAGTCAACAGGTCAGAGGTTTTCAGACATCATTTCACCCCGTTAACACCATGGACGAGGAGATATTAATCATGGCAGTGCACTGAGATGTCTTCCGGCGGAGCTGCACCGCTCCGTGCAGCAAACGCAGCCGGTGGGTATTGACGGACGGCGGAGCACGCAGCAGATAACCAGCGCTGTCGTTCCGCAACGGACACGCATCCAGTGGAAATCCGGTGTGAGTGAGAGGGAAAAAGAGAGCAGCCAAGGACGGGTCGAGTGGATCAATGCGCTGCAAGCAGCTCACGGTGTCCACAACGTAAACACCTCCACAGCACCTGCTACACTCCTTTGCCCTGACAGCGGTTGAATCGCTTTTCTATTGCGTATAATGACGGTTATATAAATGATACAGTCGAGCAAACTCGCTGGTATGTGAGGCGTCCTCGGACTGTTAACACTAAGCTAACTTCAGCTTACACTTTTGAGTGGACATTAGCTAGTGTTAGCAATAAGCACGTATTCACAGCATGCACAGGTTCAAACAGTAACATTAGACAGAAAAAAAGCTGCGTCAACAAATTATCCCACAAAGATAACTAGTCTACAATAGTTATTTTACATACTAACCATTCCACTTGGAGTAAGGTTTCTTCCTGGTCAGGGTACCGTCTGCTGCCGATGCATGTGCTCGTCCCGCCAGGTGTAGAGCCCCTTGGACGCACGTTACCAGACGCTGGTCTTGTCACGTGACCAGACAGGTTTTTGAATTAGCCCCCTCCCCTTTCTTATGAAAGTAAACATACCAAGTTATCTCTGCTAAACCTGATTAGTGCAATGAATCTTTCAGCTAAATAGTACAAACAACTAATGTTGTTTAGTAATGATAGCGGGTTTTTACTAAACATAAAAGAATAAGTAATGATCACTCGTAAGTTTAATTAGAAACAAAATCTGGGTTTACAGTGTACGATTGCAGCCACAGCGATCAGTCGCATTTTAGAGTTTAGTTGCCAATTAGAGTTAAATTTCTCCAGTCAC
>NW_026080505.1:0-2000 GCF_006386435.1 Epinephelus moara | reverse complement strand
TTCTTGTAGGTGTCTGGTCCAAGAGGCCAACTAGCCTACTAGGTATTGCATTAAGTCATTATAATTTAAATCTGTACTAAAAGAAAACATGTGCTTGCTTTTTTCCTGTGGATGCATGCAATTAACGTTAATTGGTGCTCCCACTCCTAAGGACAATGAAGCTGAGGGACAAACTAACCCAGTCATGATGAGGAGGAGGATGAGACCAGAAATATGAAAGGTGCAATGTGAAGGCATAGCCTACTATGCATTACATTTTAGCCAGAGGAAAACCTTTTTTGTAGTTTTAAGTGGGATTTTTTTGTTGTAGTCATAAGTTTACCAAAAGTTGACTATAGGGCCTATTGCCCAGTTTATACCTCCTTAGTTCATGGCTGTGAGCCATGGAGATATAAACTGGGCTTATGTAATACAAGAGCAAGGCTGGGCAGACAATAAGTGTGTTTCCATTACCCCTAGAAATGCGCAAAACCTAAATATCGCAATAAGAAACTGGTAATGGAAACACCCATATTTCGAAAAACCTCTCAAATATCGCTAAAACATTTTTACGCTCTCATGAGGTGGTTTTTCAGACGTGTCGATATAGAAGTGTATCGCAAAAGCATGATGGAAACACTTTTTTCGCATTTACAGGGCACCTAAACACCGGACATGACGTAGGGGGGGTTAACATGACCTGAGACAAGATGGCGTGGTATGTGTGGACCGAGGAGGAGACTGAAGTTTTCCTAACTCTAAAAAAAATATTACAGCTAAATTAGATAGCAAACAACAGCAAAATACGGATTGTTACAAGGAACTAGAAAGGGAAATGAGAGCGAAGGGGTTCGAAAAGTCGTGGCACATACTCCGCAGCAAGTGGAAAACCCTCAAGCAATGCTACCTGGCTGAAAGACGCACGTTGTGCAAAAAGTGGAGCCGGTGGGAAGGCTAAAATAAAGTTCAAATTCTACGATTCCATGGACAGCATTTTGGGCCATCGACCCATCGTGCAAGCGATGTCGTCAGTTATCAACAGCATCGGTACGTCTCAATTGTTTTGCTTTTATATGGCCTGACGAAGTTAGCAAATGTGCTAACGTAAACATGCATGCTAACGCTATGTCTACGTTACTTGCTAACGTAAACATGCATGCTAACGCTATGTCTACGTTACTTGTGGTTATGTTATCCCTATAACCACGTAGAATATTAACTTGTGTTTTTATTTCATAATAATAGGAAAACCTCATCACAATCTAGTTAACGTTACTATCGGTTGTTGGCCTTATTTGGATGATGATGTAACGTTAGTGCTATAAAATAACTTACGCATTCATTATGTATGATTAACGTTAGATGCTGAGGCAGACGACGGGGAACCGATTCGGGAGACTTCCACGGATTCGGAGGGTAAGTCAAGAATTTGCTGTCTTCTAAAGTCACATAATATTGTTTGGCTGGGTGGTGAAATTAGTGTTGGATCAGAAATGAAATCAGACTAAAACTAAATGTGGGTGCTTACCGTTGTACCTACTTGTTTACATGTTGGTAGACACAGAACAATTTGCAGTGCATCTGTCTGTCTTTCTGTTTGTCTGTGCAAAAGTTTCAGGTACCTCTAATTGTGAAAATTGATTAAATGAAGATGCTTTCAAAAATAATTAAATGAAAAGTTTTGAAATATCACAACATTTACCAAGAGTAGTCTACTGACACTAATGCAGGAAAACATTGAATAAACAACAAGACAATTTATATAAAAACCCTTGGTGTCTTTTGACTTTTGTTCAGTACTGTGTGTGTGTGTGTGTGTGTGTGTGTGTGTGTGTATATATATATATATATATATATATTTATTTATTTATTATCATAATATATATTATACCTTCTTCTTGTTACTATAGCATCATTTGATGTCTTGCTCATGTCGCCCCACGCCTCTGATAAGACACCTGATGTGCCAGAAGAGGAAGAGTCATCTCAAGCTCAACCCCCACCTACACCTCAAGAGGCAT
>NW_026080504.1:0-1485 GCF_006386435.1 Epinephelus moara | reverse complement strand
TCATGAAAAGACATTATAGTATAGCATGTCGTTCAAAATCATGAAAAAAGGTCATAGTATAGCATGTCATCCAAAATCATGAAAAAATGTCATAGTATAGCATGTCCTCCGAAACAATGAAAAAATGTCATAGTATAGTACGCTGTCTGAAATCATGAAAAAAACATCATAGCATAGCATGTCGTTCGAAATCATGGAAAAACGTCATGGTACAGTACGTCGTCTGAAATCATGGAAAAACATCATGGTACAGTATGTCATCTGAAATCATGGAAAAATGTCATAGTGTAGCATGTCGTCTGAAATCATGGAAAAATGTCATAGTACAGTATGTCTTCTAAAATCATGAAAAAACGTCATAGTATATTTTTTTTATGTGTGAAAACTAAGAGAGATTAAACTATTTTTTTGTTGTTTCTACAGAAATAAAAACAGCGATACAAATATAAGGACAGCAAGGTTTAATAAAATAAGACAATCACTGACCTACACAGAAGTAGGTCCTATCCTACCTACCTATCTAAGTAGGTGAAAGAAGAGTCAGAATTCTTTATTTCTATACACAGACATGCAAACAGTACATCAGTTGAAAACAACCATCAGTCAGACTGTTCCTGTGAATTTAAAACGATGCAGTAATGCAGAGTACAAACATGCTGGAATGAATATTAAATCATTAATGTAACAGGTTGTGTTATGTACTGCTAGCAGAAGTTCTTTCTTGTTTGCCAGGCAGTGGATATCCATCCATCCATCCATCCATCTTCAACCGCTTATCCAAAGGCAGGTTGTGGAGGCAGCAGGCTGAGCAGAGTATTCCAGATGTCCCTCTCCCCAGCAACGCTTTCCTGCTCCTCCTGGGGGATCCTGAGGCATTCCCAGGCCGGAGGAGATATGTAATCCCTCAAGCATGGTCTTGGTCTGCCCCGGGACGTCCTATCAGTGGAACGTGCCTGGAAGACCTCTAATGAGAGTCACACAGGAGGATCCAGATCAGATGCCAAAACCACCTCAACTAACCATAATGTCAAAAAAACATGTTTTAATGTGGTTGTTATGAAAAAATGTCATGAAAATGTCAAAGTTTGGTATGCAAAGAGACTGTTTTAAAAAAAAAATCATAGTCTATCGTGTTACCAAAATGTGATAAAAAATGTTTTAATAAAGTATCTTAAAAATGTCATAAAAATGTCACACTGCAGTATGTCACTCAGAAGTGATAGAAAATGTCATGCTATAGCATTTTGCCATGAAGTGATAATAAAATGTAATAGTAAAGTATGTTGTAAGAAACCATGAAAAACGTCATAGTATAGCAGCTCATTCGAAATAATGAAAAAAACGTCATAGTATAGTATGTCGTCTGAAATCATGAAAAAAACGTCATAGTATAGCATGTCTTCCAAAGTCATGAAAAAACATTATAGTATAGCATGTCGTCCGAAATCATGAAAAACATCACAGTATAGCATGTCGTCCAAAATC
>NW_026080503.1:0-1068 GCF_006386435.1 Epinephelus moara | reverse complement strand
AGAAATAGGAGTTGCTGGTAGACCGAGACTGGCACCGACATGTGGGGAGGTGTGTGTGAGGCAATCTACAGAACAAATGAGGGCACTATCGCCTGTCATATTTCACATTTTCTTCGTTCTAAATAAGACAAAGACCATGTGAGCCGGGTGAGCAGAAAGCTCTTAGGAGGCATAAACAGCTGGAGAATGCAGCACCTCCACTGCACTGTGACCCACGCTGCAATAAATCTGTATAAAAGTGATTATGATGAGGCAAAGTGATCAAGCAAATGAAATATCTGGGCTTTAGCATATAACTCAGTGAGGTGAGGTGAGCTTTATAGCCCTTGCTCTAGGGGAGCCATACCTTGCATGTCCTGGGCAATTTGCTTCTCTTATTGCATGTTCTGTCTTTGCTCGGAGAGGGTTCGGCAATGTGAGCGTTGCATGTTCGAGAGCTTGCTCTTGTTGTTGTTGGGACGCTCGAAGATGGTAAAAATAAAGATGGGATTAATTTGTTTATAGGTGGTGGAGCTGGATGCATTCCTGCCTCCCAGCGTAAAATATCTCATGTGTTGTAAAACTATTTTTTTTCACCTGAGTGGTGAGTTAGTCGGCTAGACAGCTGGAATATAAAGTTTATTTTCCTGCATCTGAGGTGGCCCGTCTCATAAGCAGATGCTTAGGATCCCTCAGCTGCCAGTGAATGGAAATGGAACTTTCATTGGGTTTCTTTGTGTCATTGTTGCTTGTAATTTAAGTATTTGAAGATTTTATTTATTCATTCAACCTTTATTTAACCAGGAAGTCCCGCTGAGATTGAAAATCTCTTTTACAAGGGAGACCTGGACAAGGTAGCAGCCAATCAGAACACATTTAAAATGCAACAAATACAACTTATAATACAAAAATCCACAGTAAAACAACAACTATTCAAACATAGTGGCCTCTCAAGAAAAACAAGCTCATGTCTCTGTCACCACATTCTTTATGACGCCTTTAAATTTATCAGTGGATGTCTCTGTCACCACATTCTTTATGACGCCTTTAAATTTATCAGTGGATATAAGTGTTTCTAATTTTAGATCT
>NW_026080502.1:0-1342 GCF_006386435.1 Epinephelus moara | reverse complement strand
GAAAAACAAAATTGTAATTGTAATGACAAATGTGCTTTAGGTGCCTATTAAAAGAAATATATTAGCTAGACTTTGCTCCAACACATGGATAGGCAACCTGCAGCTCCAGACAGATTTTTTAAATTAGTTTTTTGGTCAAAAAATGGCTCTTTTGATAGTAAATGTTGCTCTAACATTACAATTAAGCTCCATGACACTCAACCACTAGTGATTGATTGCGAGAAGTGTCTTAAATCAGTGCAAGGAAGTGTTTGTTTAAAGTTTTGTTCACAACCTGTCATCGCTGCTACTAAATAAGCCTAAACTGACATATTTTCTCATTAGTCATCCACCCTCTTAGCAGCTCTGACCACACAGTGAAGGACCAGCGGGGGTCCACCTTGTATTTGCCTATAAACAGTCAGTGTGTAGCAGCAGCAGATGACAAAGGCTTAGCGTCGTAATCCTCTTGTCCACCATCTGGCTGCTCCTCTAAAATTAAACCTCCAAACCAGGGCACTTGCAACAGATGCTAACATCTGTAAATATGCAGGTGCTTCATTAGAGCACATACACGTGGAGCACACAGCTGCCAGGGGGTGTTTCAATCTCTCGGATCATGTTCACGTTTAGAACACATATGATTCATATATACTGTGTATTGGGGGCGGAGGGAGCCCTGCAGATGGGAGGGATAAAGAGGGCAATAATGGATGAGATTGGGGAAAGCTTCAGCATGTGGAGATCTGGCATTACTGGGGATAAAAGTTGCTCTCTGGCAGTCATTTTTAGATTGATGACCAATATTTGGTTGGGGTCCAAGGTTTTTACTGCCTAATGCAGGCTTTACGTGGTGCGTGGGTGTGTGTATGAGTGTGTGTGTGAGAGAGAGAATTTAGACAAGTTCAGTGGACATTGAATTATGTCTCATAATTATACCTTCTCCACTTAAACCCACTACACCTTAAGAACTCTGAGCTCTCAAGCGCATTGTCTTACATTATCACAAAGAGAACAATGTTTTAGTTAATTTCTTAAATAGACGTAAATATCTCAGCAACTGTCAGGTGGATTGCCTGGAAATTTTTAAGAAATTTATGGTAAAAATTTTCACTTATCTTATTTGTTAAGTGTGGTTTGAAATGAAATTTTTTGAGGTGACAGATGAGAAAATCAGCTGGAATGAGTCTTTTGAGAGTCATGCTAGCTGTTAGCATGCTAAAGTTAGCATCTAGCTCAAGTACAGCCTCAAAGAGCTGCTAGCATGACTGTTATAGAGTCACCCTAGCTGTTATCATGCTAAAGTTAGCATTTAGCTCAAGTACACCATCAAAGAGCTGCTAGCATGACTGTTATAGAGTCA
>NW_026080501.1:0-2113 GCF_006386435.1 Epinephelus moara | reverse complement strand
GGAGTGACTTTTCCACCCAGGGCTGGTTCATTGGGACCATGTGTGCTGTGGCTCTCCTCACACTTGTCGTGCTCATGGCCTGCTTTGTCAGGAGAAACAAAGGTGGCAAGTATGCAGGTACGCCACCGCCGACCCAGCGACGAGACATGTTCGCCATGGAAAAAGGTCAGTTAGTCTTTGACCGGGGTTGGGTCCCTTTGTCGTCTCGCTTCAGGAAGTGAACCAAAATTCAACTCATGAAATGTACATGTAGGAGATATATGTAAGTCTGACTTTGTTATTAGTAGTTTAATTATCTAAAATAATCTTTAAACATCACCTGTTTAATAGGACGACACTTTGATTTGACTTTTGATATAATTTTGGTTGACCTCCCGAAAGAACGAAAATGTGCAACGGGCCTCAACCCTGACTCCCCCTCCCCCCCTTTCGGAAATGAATTATGCATGCATGTTGGACAACTATGCATGCTAACTCTGCCAAGCCCAATATTATTAACCCCAAATGAACCCTCCACGAGATCTTTCCAGCAACCGTAGGTTTACTGCATTGTGGAATAATTTGTGTGGCCCTGTTAGTTCTGCTCGGTACCTCTGATTACATACCTTGTCAGGCCAGACGAGAGGACCAGCTGGCTTTGTTCCACAACTCCCAACCCCTCACCTGTGCAGACCTTCCTGCGCCTTTGTGCTGTCTTGTATCAGAGCCAAATTCAGTCTCACAGTAGCGCCTACCTGCAAAGTGTCTCCTCGCTCACACTTTCTTTCCTCTCAACCTGCTTTCTCGTCTTCTCTCCACCACTCCACCTCTTTGCCTGCAGTAGCTTTTGACATGAAGCACTGAATATTTCATCAGCTCCTTTGGATTCCCCCTTTGCCCATCTAGCTCTTTTCATGAAACCCCTCTTTTGTCTCTCTTGAAAGCAACTGGTATTTTTTAAAGCATATTTACACAAAGAGCTGCCGTGTAGCACTTTGGGCAAACAAACAGGAGAGAGGCTTTAAGTGTGCAGACTTGATAGAATGTTTACACGGTCATATTTAGTTTCTCTCAAAAGCCTTTCAGTTCAGATTTTGAAATTCAACTTTTATATACACTCAAGTGATGTAAAAGTTCAGATCACTTATTCTTGTTCACCTGCTGAGCATGAATGTTTTGCTGTTGCTTTAGTTTCAACAAACTGTCTGACAGAAAATCACTGAGGCTGACTAAAATCAACAAAAGCTGGATCTGCTGTTTGAGTGGTGTCCCTTTTGAAAATGTTAAAGACAAATCTTTATTAATTTAAAACATTACAAATGATATATGTAATATGTATTAACATGTATGGATGAAGGCGCTGCTTTTCATAGTGGTGCTGAAATGTCTGTTCTGCCCCCCTGCAGTGAAAGAGAAGGAGGACCTCCACCCTGATTTGGAGTCACAAGGAATGAATGATGACACCTTCTGTGAATACAGGTGAGCCTTGCTTCTGCTCTGCAGAGGAGAGCCGCAGTGCCAAAGTGTGCTGAGGAAATGACACTCTTTTTATCTCCTGGAAATGCATTGCGCTGTAGCAATATTAATCTAACAACCATATGTTAAATGTTTTCCAACTGAGAAGCTCATTTGTCATGTGTCACAGTAATGTTTTTCTCTCCCATCCCAAAAGCAAACCATGCATTCATGAGCTTTACGAGGATCAGCCTAGAAGCCATTGTTCTCGTCATTTATTGGGCTAGGTAATCACACGATGTAGTTAAGAGTAGTGGGCAACAAAACCTGTGCTGTGCTCCCCTTTAGTTGCTTTTATGTTGTTGTCAGATTTTGATTTAAGTGTGTGAATCAGCTTGCTCCCATAGACATCAGTAGCTTATTTTGTGTGTTACTGTGTGCATCTGCATGTATATATGATATCAGATTTTCGTACTTGCGAGCTAACTTTTTCGGCGTTAGGGTTTCGCTCTCATCTTTTATCTCCTCTGACTAAAATTAGGGAAATTAGGGTATATATTAGGGTTGGACCTTCTTTTGCCTTCAGAACGGCCTTATTTTCTTGGTGGCATAGATTCAACAAGGTGCTGGAAACATTCCTCAGAAATTTTGGTCCATATTGACATGATAGCTGCACATC
>NW_026080500.1:0-3979 GCF_006386435.1 Epinephelus moara | reverse complement strand
ATATGAAGGAAAGAAGGCTGAGCTGGAGGCTGAAATTCAGCAGATGATCCTGAAGAGACAACAGAAGATTCAGGAGATCAAACACTCAGTCGACCTCAGTAAGGAAGATGCAGACAGAGAGATAGCAGAAGGTGTTCAGGTCTTCACTGCTCTGAAGGAGTCTGTTGAGAGAAGCCAGGCCAATCTCATTGATGCAATCAAGGAGAAGCAGAAAACAAAAGAAAATCAGGCCAAAAGTTTTATAAAAGAGCTGGAACAGGAAATCTCTGAGCTGATGAACAGAGGCACTGAGCTAGAGCGGCTCTCACGCTCTGATGACCACCTCCATCTTCTCCAGAATGTCCAGTCTCTAAACACCAACCACCCAACACCCACCAAGGACTGGACAGAGGTCAGCGTCCGTCCATCATATGAGGGGACTGTGGTGAGAGCTGTGTCTCAGCTGGAGGAGACACTCAGTGAACAGATGAAGAAGCTGCTTGAAGCTGAGCTGAAGAGGGTCCAGCAGTATGCAGTGGATGTGACTCTTGATCCTGATACAGCACATCCTGCTCTCATCTTGTCTTATGATGGGAAACAAGTACGCCCTGGTAAGGCAAAGAAAAATCTCCCAGACAACCCAAAAAGATTTTCTGATTGTGCTTGTGTCTTGGCAAAACAGAGTTTCTCTTCAGGCAGATTTTACTTTGAGGTTCAAGTTAAAGGAAAGACTAAATGGGATTTAGGAGTGGCCAGAGAGTCGATCAACAGGAAGGGAACCATCACATTGAGACCTCAGGATGGTTACTGGACTGTATTTTTGAGAAATGGAAATGAGTACAAAGCTCTTGATGACCCTCCAGTCTGTCTCTCTCTGAAGTCTCAGCCTCAGAAGGTGGGGGTGTTTGTGGATTATGAGGAGGGTCTGGTCTCCTTTTATGACGTAGATGCTGCAGCTCTTATCTACTCCTTTACTGGCTGCTCCTTCACTGAGAAACTCTTCCCATACTTCGATCCCTGTCATAATGATGATGGTAAAAACTCTGCACCTCTGATCATCTCTCCTGTCAGAGTAAAATAATCACTTCTCTTATTTTATGTATTGATTTATTTTTATTCAAGGAAACAAATATTTAGTGTTAGTAGCAGGGAAAACACCTTTTGGTCAGTTGGTTGGTCGATATGTGTCTGACATAATCCTCACCGGTCACATAATCACTGAGCTTACTTTCATAAGGTCGTGTGTCCACCAAAGTGTTTTATCCCACCTCAAAACGCCTAGCTAAGAGCACTAGTGCACTTTGGAGGCACGTTTTTTTTTCTGTTGAGAGTCGTCGTATCAGGGCTTTTATTGGTTTTATTACAGAGCAGCTGGAGAATGACAGTAAAGGACAGCGAGAGAAAGAAAGGGAGGATTATATGCAGCAGGTAGGAATCACACCTGGGCCCCTGCTCAGGACACAGCCTACATTGGAGCGACGCGCTACCAGGAGAGCTAAAACATGCCCCTGAACGCAGTGTTTTACCCAAAGTTAGCATTCTTTAAGTCTTGGCAACCAGAAAATAAAACGACAAATGTACAGGGCTCAGCAAATTTTCACGTTTTTGGCGTGTTGCACAGTGTAAATACACAATGCAGAGAATCAAAAAATATTTATGTAGTTAATGTAAAGAAAATATGCAGATTTGTTTTTCTCCATAGATCAAATGGATTGGTTGAATAGTAGGTAGAATTTCAGTCAACTAATATTTTCTTTGTTTCACCACATCCCCAGTGAATACCTTCTAGCTGACATCTTATTTTCTACAGAATGTTTTTAATGTGATAATTGATATACACTTCATTAAGATTATTAATTTTACTGATCCCATTACACAGTCAACACATACATTTAAAGCATTAATCTATTTCAATCTGCATCATGACACACATGATATGTGCAGAATATCTGTTTAAACCTCTGTTAAACCCACAGACATTTATTTTAACTAACAGAAGAAATCACTGTTTGTAAAGACGCCAAATATGTCAGGCTGCAGTCTCCAGGATTTGATGCAAAATTACTCAAAATCAAAGTTTTTTTCTCTATTTGATGTGCAGCCACAAGAACACATATCGCTGAATATTGTGTCATGGTAACGCCTATTACATGCCTGTGGTGACAGAATACAGTATGTGTCATTATTATACCTGATATAAAAGGTAATTAATAAAAAAGATGCTAACGGAATTTTATATCTTGTCTAAAATGTTGTTTGGTTGACTATTGGTCAGTGTGGCCAACTGTTATTTGTTTTGTGAACACTGGTGAGATGGTTTATGTGTCACAGAAATCTGTAAATATGTGATTGTTGAATGAAATAAACTAGTTGTTGAACTCAAGGCCTGAGTAAGCAGTGACTTGAACATTAAACACTGAACAGAAAATCCTCAAATACACGTAGGTTGTATTTCCTGACAAACGCACTTCGTTTCCTGTGGCTGCTTCACAATAAAAGCCCCATTGTTTTTCACCAATTGGATGCTTTTAATGTGAAGCACTGTCAGGAGGAAATGTTTGTTTCCACTAGCAGTGACTGAATCCAGTCCGGCTGTAGGAGAGTGAACAGTAACAGTGAGGCTGATATCAATGAGACAGAATTACACTGGATTACATGCTGCATCGTTTCCTGTCAGTCCCTCATGTGTGTGAAGGCCATCACCACTGACAATGGACACTACTATATACAGAGAGGGAATTACTGACTCTAAATACATGATTGTACCTTTATGTTATGTTAAGTTAAATAAACATAATGTCCTTTATTGGGATCATCTGCACTTACACTTACATCCTTCATGCCTTCCTTATCAAAAATATTAACTCATGGATTAACTGTCAAGATACAAGAAGTCCCACAAGTGCTCAGAAAAAGGACAGTCTGATCATCCACAGTTCTATGACCAATGAACAAATAATGTGCTGACGGAGAGCATGTGATATGGTCAAAAGCTCCAGAACAAAGGAGCAAGTGGACCTTGGGTGGAGATTATTTTGTCAAGCTGCTGTTTTCAGACTAAAGAAAATGATCCTTTCCAGTGGTGGCCACTCTTTAAACTACACACACTGTAACCAGACATAAAAGTTATACTCTGCAGCCTGATGTTAATGTCAATTCAGCCCCATTCATTCATGACAGAAACTTGTGTCTCAATGGAGACAAATGTACCAATGTTCCATTTTAAATTCTGAATAAAATAATTTATAGTAGAGTAACTGGGGACATCGTTAAGCGGTGGAAGGACCACTTTGAGAAACTCCTGAACCCAGTGCAGTTGTGCAGTTTATGAAATTTCTTCGCCTGTTTTCTGCTCTGCCTCTTCATGTCTGTCACTACGCTGACAATAACAATAACTGCTGTTCTATATGTTGCTCAATGTTGTGCATGAAAATCATCATTTTCATGTTCATCAAGTCCTTTCAAGAGGAATTTAAATGGTCAATAAACGGTTTTGTAAAAATGGTGCTGGTGTTATTCAGTGCAATATTAACAGCAGGTAAAAACCATAAAAACCTCAGTGCTGAGTGACAGTTGCTCGTTGCACTACAGTAACAACAGCAACAAGCTTCCACTTCCTGGTGTTATGGCACAGAGCAACCACTGGATGGATCACAACACAAAGGAACAACCAGCATGGAGTCACTGTACTGTTAACCAAACACTGACACACCTTGATGAGGCCTTTTTAGAACTGTCCAGGAAGTTGAGCTGCCAGTAGAACTGAGTACTCTTACACTCTTCCACATCTCACATTGTGCCCACACAGCTCAGAGCTTCCTTTCAAGTAATTTAATTAAATTCAAAGTAAGGTACATCACCACCTTCATCTCATGTTAACCCAGGTAACGGCATTAAAATCATGTCTGAAGCCCCTTTTACACTGCCACATATTCAGCAAATGTTGGGCCGTTTTGCAGGCAAGCTGCGAGCGTTTAGACACACAGAGCCGGAGGTGCCC
>NW_026080499.1:0-1017 GCF_006386435.1 Epinephelus moara | reverse complement strand
AAATTTGTTTGATGATCTGAAACATTTAAGTGCTTTTTGGGCATTTTTGCCTTTAATGCACAGGACAGGTAAGTATGAAAGGGGGAGAGAGAGAGAGGGGATGACATGGGCCATGAGCCGGATTCGAATCCGGGCTGTTGTGGCAACAGTGTTGTACATGGGGCACCTGCTCTACCACTAAGCCACCGACGCCCCAGGTTATGTATATATTTTTTAAAAAATTTAACCTGCAAGTTGCACTTTAAGACAGCCAGGCACTTTATGTTTTGTTATTTTTGTATGTGTTTTTTTCTGTTATGGTTCTGTTACAGGTGTTCAAAAAACAAGAAGGCATTTGGTAATGACAAGTAATCATTCAAGAACATTTAAAATGTCAAGGCAATGTCTATGTATAATGGCAGAAATGGATCTTGGGCAAATAATGACTGAACTGTTAATAGAGTTTAGAGATGCCAAGTAACCTAGTTCAATTTATTTCATGGAATATTAACGAATTTCGAAGTCCAGTTAAAAGGAGGAAAATACTGTCATATCTAAAGAACTGTCAGGCAGATATTGTTTTCATGCAGGAAACTCACTTACAGGACATTGAAGCAGAAAAATTTAAGATTGGTTGGGTAGACCATGTTTTTCATAGTTCCTTTTCAAGTAGGCGCAACGGTTTTATGATTCTAATTAAAAAGAATATACGTTTCGTTTTATTAAAACAAACTAAAGATGCAGAGAGAAGGATTGTGTGTATTGAAGCCATAATAGAGGTATTGCCTATGGTATTATGTAATATTTATGCACCTAATAAGGGAGACACAAATTTCTAATACGTTTCTTGGGGACACAGAGGGTCAGATTGTCTTAGCAGGTGATTGCAATGAAGTAATGGACCCTATACTAGATAAAAGTTCATATAGAGCCCCCTCACTGACTTTAGAGATAATTGCACGACACATGTTGTGCAGATAAGAGATAAGATACACCTTTATTGGTCCCACAATTGAGAAATTCCAGTGTTACAGCAGT
>NW_026080498.1:0-1133 GCF_006386435.1 Epinephelus moara | reverse complement strand
CTCTCTCTCTCTCTCTGTGTCTCTCTCTCTGTCTGTCTCTCTCTGTCTCTCTCTCTCTCTCTGTCTCTCTCTGTGTGAGTGGAGCGTGTGTGGAGGAGCTGAGCGAAATTGAGTGTTTTTTTCTCTATTTCTATCTCTTTTTGCGATATATTTTCGGTGTGGTGTGTTTATGAACATAGCTGTGTTAGTTTCGTGTTACTTTTAGTTGTTCTTTCTCTCGGTTAGTTTAGTGTTTGTTTGTCTTTTGTTTGTCAGCCACGCTCTGAGGAGCTGGGTATGGCGTCCAGCGGCGTCTTCTCCGGGCTGACACGGAAGCACGGCATCAAAACTGGTGCCGGCTCTCAGTGCAGTGTGGAGGAGGTTGCTCTGGCTGTTGGAGAAGTCATCGGGCACGGCTCTGTGAAGTCCGCTGCCCGCATGAACAGTGCGGTGGTCCTTTTCCTGGAAAAGGTGGAACAGGTGAACAGGTTGGTGGAGACGGGCATCACGGTGAACGGGATGTTTGAGCTGGTGACACCGCTGACACTGCCTGCCACAAAGATCACTTTGGCAAACGTGCCACCTTTCATAATCAATTAATCAATCAATTTTATTTATAAAGCCCAATATCACAAATCACAATTTGCCTCACAGGGCTTTACAGCATACGACATCCCTCTGTCCTTATGACCCTCGCAGCGGATAAGGAGTTCCTGGTCAAAGAGCTGTCCAGACACGGAAAGGTGGTGTCACCGATAAGGAAGGTGCTGTCAGGCTGTAAGTCTCCTCTGCTGAGACACGTCGTGTCTCACCGCAGACAGCTCTTCATGATACTTAATAACAAAGACGAAGACTTTGATTATCGCTTCAAAGTCCGTGTGGATGATTTTGACTATATTTTATTTGCAACTTCATCCGCTGTAAAGTGTTTTGGATGCGGTGAAGAGGGACACTTAATCAGGGCTTGTCCTGGCCGCTGCGCTTTGGCGCCCCCGGCCGCGGCCGCCGCTGAGCCGCCCGCTACTGTGTCGGGGCGGGCGGCGGGTGCCGCCGCTGCCGCTGCCGTCGACCGACCCGTTCCGGCTGCGCGGCGTACGGCCGCGGTGGCCGGCGGGGGGGCCGGTGCTGCGAGGCGAGGAAAAGATGCAGGAGTT
>NW_026080497.1:0-3928 GCF_006386435.1 Epinephelus moara | reverse complement strand
GTCTGATGTTTGGAAGAAATTTGCTTTGGTTGTGAACTTGGATGGCAACTCGGCTACGTGCAGTGCTCAACGTTTAAACTTTTGCTCAAATACGACAGCAAGAAAACGGGTACATCTACGCTGAACCGCCATATTAACACCTGTGCCGGGCCCGGTACATCATCATTTGGCCAAACATCAATGTTCACATTTGTGATGAAAAGTGATGCTGCTCTTCCCCACAAAACAAAGCAGTCAGTGACAAAAAAGTGTGTGGATCTTTAGTGTGGCTGACCATACAATAGAGGAGAGGAGGACAGGCCTCAAACCAGACACCGTGGGCGCATTATTATTCCTCTGTGGTGTGTTGTAAAGAAGCATTCTTTATGTAAGTAGTACATGTTCATTGCATTTTTTTCAATATTTGGCATGGTTAATAAGTGACTAAAATAGTGTAAATTTATTTTCAGGCTCTGTGGTGTGCCGATGTTGCTCCCGGGATTCCCAGCCGGCCGGCCCGGTCCTAACGAAAGCAGACCTTAAAAACACAGCAGCCACTGATTTTATTTGTTTCACATTTTATTTGGAGATTTTTTTATTTATTATTTGGGCCAATTATTAATGGTACACAGCAGCCACTAATTTTATTTGTTTCACGTTTTATTTGGAGATTTTTAGGGCCCGAGCGACGACGAAGTCGTCCGTGAGGACTCTATTGTAATCGCGCTGTTTATTATTATTATTATATATTTTTTTTAATTATTATTATGGCCCGAGCGACGACGAAGTCGTCCGTGAGGACCCTATTGTAATCACGCTGTTTATTATTATTATTATTCTTAGGGCCCGAGTGACGACAAAGTCGTCCGCGGAGGACCCTATTGAAATTGTGCTGTTTATTAGGGCCTGAGCGACGACAAAGTCGTCCGCGGAGGACCCTGTTGAAATCGTGCTGTTTATTATTATTATTATTATTCAGACATTTCGTGTCCCAATTTCGCCCCTTTCCCAAATTTCAAAATGCTTCTAACTTTCCACATTCGTCCAGCCACATCCAAAATTCGATATTTTTGGGAGGTTGCACATGGTCGACGCGAAATGCTGAAATAGCGCCCCCTACAAATTTTCAAAAAACTCTCCCCATTGGGGTTAGTTTGTCATAGGCAAATGAAATTTGGTCCACACATGTATCATACCGAGACACACAAAAAAGTCTCTTGATGTCATGGTAAAATCCCAACAGGAAGTCGGCCATTTTGTTTAGATTTTTTTCGTTATGGCGATTTCCACAACTTAAATTTGAACGAACTCCTCCTAGGGATTTCGTCCGATCGACTTCAAATTGGCTACAGATCATCCAGAGACCATGATGATCAATGTCTGTAGGTCAAAGGCCGTGGCTGCTAGGGCGTGACAAATTTTGGCAACGTTTCAGTTTCTCACCATCGAATTTTGAACGACTCTCGCGCCCACATACTTGATCGTAGCAGCTTCAAACTTGCTGGACATGATGATGGCACCGCACTGAATTCCCCAATAAGTTACTCATAGCGCCCCCCGGTGGAAACAGGAAGTGACCAGTTTTTACTTTAACATGTACTGATGCCACAAACTTGACCCCATCAACTTCATTTCACTTCTAATGCATGAAGAACAAGTTGATGAAGCTACCTTATGAACGCTCTGAAGCTACATCTAATGGCGTCCGTGTGGCGGCATGGCGATTATCGATCCCTCGCCACCAAATATGTTTTGCTTTTTGATGGTTTTTTTTGGAGTAGGAAAATGAAAATTGGTACATATGTGCAAGTTGCCCAGACGCACAAAAAAGTCTCTGGTACCAATGGTCTACTCCAAACAGGAAGTCGGCCATTTTGATTTTGACTTGTCATTTTGGCGTGATTTCCACATGTTGTATTTTAACAAACTCGTCCTAGGGATTTCATCTGATTGACTTCAAATTGGCTACAGATCATCCAGAGACCATGCTGATCAAAAGTTGTGCTCTGCATGTCTGTAGGTCAAAGGGCGTGGCTGCTATGGCGCTGCCATTTTTGATTCATGGCCATGCATATTCAAGCAGCTCTCTCCCACATGCTTCATTCAAACTGCTTCAAAATTTCTGTACATAATAAGAGCGCCGCCCTCAATGCCTCCATACGCTCGTAGGCAATCTCGCTCATGGCGCCCCCTTGTGGAAACAGGAAATGCCATCTTTTACACTGACAAACGCCAACCTCAAGCTCCTGACCTGATCAACCCCGGCGGCGGTGGCGACTTTTCATCCGTCGCCACGGAACATCAACTTGGTATAAATCCTTCATGCATTGTCCGATTTGCTCGAAATTTCACGTGTGATGAGGGTCCACCCCTGAACGCACCTGGCCACATCTGGTTACGCTCGTAGTGCCACCTGGTGGATGAACGAAACATTGCGGTTTTTCGCTCCTGCCAAGGTTTTTTCTCCCTTCTCGCTTCGCGCCACATCCCCCACGTGCCTCAGGTCCCCACGGTTGCATGGGGGAGCGAGGGCCCAATCAACACTGCTTGCAGCTTTAATTATTATTATTATTATTATTATTATTATTACGAACATGTAATCTCCAATTTGGCCCCTTTCCCAATTTCAAAAACTCACCAAAATTGGCACATGCGTTTGGTCTGGCGAAAAATTTGATATTTTGGCAGTGTTGTATGTGGATGGGGCCAAATGGCAACATAGCGCCCCCTAGAAAATTTTGTGCCTCGAGCCCCGCCTGTGAGTTTCACCTACAGGCATGAAAACTGGTGGGCTCATAGAACATGCCAAGACGCACAAAAAATCCTCTTGGACCCATGCCGTAAACCCAACAGGAAGTCAGCCATTTTGATTTGAATTTTTGACATGTTTGAACGAACTCCTCCTAGGGATTTCGTCCGATTCACTTCAAAGCTGGTACAGATCATCCTGAGAACATGCTGATCAAAAGTTATTAAAAGCTTTACACTATGTCAAGGGGCGTGGCCACTAGGGCGTGACAAACTTTGGTGACTTTTCGTTTTCTCGCCATCGAATTTCGAACGGACCTCACGCCCACATACTTGATCTCAGCAGCTTCAAACTTGCTGGACATGATGATGGCTCTGCCCTGAACGGCCAGATATATTAATATCCCATCTAACTCATAGCACCACCCGGTGGTAACAGGAAGTGACCAGTTTTTACTTTAACATGTACTGATGACACAAACTTGACCGCATCAACTTCATTTCACTTCTAATGCATGCAGAACAAGTTGGTGAAGCTATGTCTAATGGTGTCCATGTGGCGGTGTGGGGACTATTGATCCCTCGCCACTAAATACGTTTAGCTTTTTGATGGCTTCAGCGATCTCATATCCTCATGAAAATTGATACACAGGTCAAGAATGGCGAGCTCTTGCATCCGATAGGGGCCCCGCCCATGGGGGGGACAAAATGCGTCTATAGCGCCCCCTTGAAATTTTCAAAAACCCCTCCCCATAGGGTTTTTTTTTGAGTAGGAAGATGAAAATTGGTACACATGTGTATGTTGCCCAGACGCACAAAAAAGTCTCTGCCACCAATGGTCTACTCCAAACAGGAAGTTGGCCATTTTGATTTAAACTTTTCGTTTTGGTGGCGATTTTGTGATTTCGACATCTTGTATTTTGACGAACTCCTCCTACAGATTTTGTCCAATCAACTTCAGATTTGGTACAGATCACCCTGAGACCATGCTAATCAAAAGTTATTAAAAGCTTTTCTCTATGTCAAGGGGCGTGGCCGCTATGGCACCGCCCTCGCCATCAAATACGTTTGGCTTTTTGATGGCTTCAACGACCTCATCTCCTCATGAAAATTGATACATAGATCAAGAATGGCGAGCTCTTACATCTGATAGGGGCGTCACCCACGGGGGGGGACAAAATGCCTCTATAGCGCCCCCTTG
>NW_026080496.1:0-1775 GCF_006386435.1 Epinephelus moara | reverse complement strand
TTTTGGACGACATACTATACTATGACATTTTTTCGTGGTTTTGGACGACATGCTATACTATGACATTTTTTCACGATTTTGAATGACATACTATACTATGACGTTTTTTCATGGTTTTGGACGTCATGCTATACTGTTACAATTTTTCACGATTTTGAATGACATACTATACTATCACGTTTTTTCATGGTTTTGGACGTCATGCTATACTATGACATTTTTTCATGATTTTGGACGTCATACTATACTATGATGTTTTTTCATGATTTTGGATGACATACTATACGATGACATTTTTTCATGAATTTGGACGACATACTATACTATGACATTTTTTCATGATTTTGAATGACATGCTATACTATGACATTTTTTCACGATTTTGAATGACATACTATACTGTCACGTTTTTTCATGGTTTTGGACGTCATGCTATACTATGACAATTTTTCACGATTTTGAATGACATACTATACTATGACTTCTTTCAGGGTTTTGGACGTCATGCTATACTATGACAATTTTTCACGATTTTGAATGACATACTATACTATGACTTTTTTCAGGGTTTTGGACGTCATGCCATACTATGACATTTTTTCATGACTTTGGATGCCATACTATACTATGTCATTTTTTCATGACTTTGGACGACATACTATACTATGACATTTTTTCACGAATTTGGATGACATATTATACTATGACGTTTTTTTCATGATTTTGGACGCAACGCTAGACTATGATGTTTTTCATGGTTTTGGACGACACGCTATACTATGACTTTTTTTCATGATTTTGGATGACATGCTATACTATTCCGTTTTTTTAACATCATTTTGGACAACATGCTATACTATGACATTTTTTCACGATTTTGAATGACATACTTTACTAAGACGGTTTTTCATGGTTTTGGACGTCATGCTCTACTATGACATTTTTTTAAAATCATTTTGGACAACATGGTATAGTATGACGTTTTTCAAGATTTTGCACGACATGCTATACTATGACATTTTTTCATGATTTTGGACGATATGCTATACTATNTGACATTTTTTCACGATTTTGAATGACATACTTTACTAAGACGGTTTTTCATGGTTTTGGACGTCATGCTCTACTATGACATTTTTTTAAGATCATTTTGGACAACATGCTATAGTATGACGTTTTTCAAGATTTTGCACGACATGCTATACAATGACATTTTTTCATGATTTTGGACGATATGCTATACTATGACGTTTCTTCACGGTCTTGAACGTCATGCTATACTATGACATTTTTTCACGATTTTGAATGACATACTATACTATGATGTTTTTTCATGGGTTTGGACGACATGCTATACTATGACATTTTTTCATGGGTTTGGACGACATACTATACTATGACATTTTTTCACGATTTTGAATGACATACTATACTATGTCATTTTTTCATGACTTTGGACAACATGCTATACTATGACGTTTCTTCATGGTTTTGGACGTCATGCTATACTATGACATTTTTTCACGATTTTGAATGACATACTAAACTATGACGTTTTTTCATGGTTTTGGACGTCATGATATACTGTGACATTTTTTCACGATTTTGAATGACATACTATACTGTGACGTTTCATGATTTTGGACAACATGCTATACTATGAAGTTTTTTCATGGTTTTGGACGTCATGATATACTATGACATTTTTTCATGATTTTGGACGACATACTATACTGTGACGTTTCATGATTTTGGACGACATGCTATACTATGAC
>NW_026080495.1:0-1536 GCF_006386435.1 Epinephelus moara | reverse complement strand
TTCACCTCACCGTACGTCTCAGAGAAATAAAAGAGCACGCTCCGTGTCTTTTAGTCTGCCTAGCAGTGCCTCCGCCAGTGAGGACGAGGGGCCGTTGGCCTCCACCTCAACTTCGCCTTTTTTACAAGGCACAGCCTCCAAAGCCCACCGAAAAAGAAGACCAGACGAGGCAGAAAGAGGAGAGAGAGAAGAGAGCTGCGACCACGTCGGCCTCAAACGAGGGGACTGTAATCAACATCTCAGGTACACCTCTCTCCCCTGACTGCATGAAAGTTTTATCTCATGGCCTCTCATTTGCCCCCACTCACAGTACAAACCAATTTCAGACTAAAGTCGACCTGTTTAAATTTTACCGCAATTTACATCTAAAGGCCTGGTATTATAACAAAAATGCTAACTCTACAACTGCTGCTGTGCAAACTGCTAACAATGTTAACGGACCACACAGCCCTTTCAGGCCCAAATCAACTTTCTTTCCACTAAACAATAATGCATGTCTGAATGCATTCATGACAAAAGTGGACCATGACGTTGAAAAACTTTTTCACACCCACAGAAGAGCGTCATACTCCAACCTGACCCAGGGTGAAAGACAAGCTATCCAGTGGCTGAACGATAATGAGGACATTGTAATACGAGCAGCAGACAGGGGAGGAGCTACGGTGATTTGGGGTAAGCAAGATTACATCAATGAAGCTTTCAAACAACAACTGCCATGGGGGCGATCTATGCTCCGAACTACGCGGGACTTTACCTCGGACTGTGGGAGGAGAGATTTATTTACAGCCACACAAATACCTTTAAAGACTGCATTACATGGTATGGGAGGTACATTGATGATCTCTTTTTTATTTTTACTGGAACTGAACAGCAACTCATCGAGTTTCATCAATATTTAAATTCTCAAGCTCAGCCTGGACTACAGTAAGAAGGAGATCAGTTTTCTTGATTTGAAAATCTCTATCAACAGCCATGGATGTCTACACACCTCGATCTATAGAAAAAGTACTGACAGAAATACCATTCTTAAAGCAGACAGTTTCCACCCCAAACATTTTATCTCTAATATTCCATTCAGTCAATTTCAAAGATTGAGGAGACTGTGCGACAATGATGATGATTTCCAGCATCAGGCTGCTGATATGCACCTCCGTTTTGAACAGAGGGGCTACAAAAAAGACACTCTTAACAACGCTCTGACCAGAGCTAAACATTGAACAGAAATGCTCTTTTAGACAAAAGACCTGAAAAAAAACAACAGCCTCCTAAGATCTTTTGCTCCCTTCAATACGGAAACATGGCGCACCAAATCAAAAACATTGTTAACAAAAATTGGGACATTCTGCTGAGTGACGACACCCTCCGCTCTGCCTTCAGTGAATCTCCGGGCTTCTGCTTCAGAAGGGCCCCTACTCTGAAGGACTCCTTGGTTAGGAGTCACCTTTCTGTCTCCAAACCCAAGTCATGGTTCCCCCAACCTAAAGGCACTTTTAGGTGTGGGTCATGCAGACACTGCCACAATATAAAAAGAGACAA
>NW_026080494.1:0-1860 GCF_006386435.1 Epinephelus moara | reverse complement strand
TAAATAAAATTGATTGAATTGATTGATTGATTGAACCTGTGAAGGACATGATTATGTATTGCACTTTTTCTAACAAGCCTTAGACATTCATTTTTATTATACAAGAGTAATATGGTATATTCTTAGTTTAAATGACTAAACACACAGTTAAAGGTATGCTTACAATGGAGTTTTTACTACCATGACAAACATCCTTTTGCAAAATCTATTACAGTATAACAAAACTGTCAAATTACATCAAAAGACTAAAATGAGACTAAAACTAAAACTGATTTCCACTGAATTAGTTTTGTTTTGTTTTAGTTCAAATTTAAAGACTAAAATGTGACTTTAACTAAATCCAGTCTTTGGTGAGTGACTAAGACTAAAATGAAATTAAAAATTCTTGTCAAAATTAACACTGCCTGTGGCAGAAAGATGAAAAGGAAGAAAAGTGAGAAAAACCTCTCACGTTTTATATATGAAGGGTGCACTTGCAAAAGTGGATAAACGTAAATAAAGAGCAAACATGTCTTTGACTGATATGTGCAAGTGAGTTAGGAAACTAAATACAAGCAGATATCTTAATTTTAAAATAACTCCTAAAATAAGTTCTGTAATCATTAAATAATCTTATGAATATAAGTCTGTGACATAATAATGTGAACAGTTGGACAAATCAATTGTACACTGCTGCCGTTTTCGATGCCGTAGTCGGGCGGAAAGGAGTGCAGAGTGTCACTGTTATCATCTATGAGGCAATATATTGTGTTTTATAATTTCTTTATTTTTTTATGGCTTTTGGTGTGTTTTATCACTGGGTTTAATGTGTTATTTGTCATTGTAAAGTGCTGTCACTGTTAGAAAAAGCGTAAACAAATAACGTGTATAATCGTCACTATTAATATTTATCTCACGTGTTCATTGGCCAAAATTGCCCCTCAGTTATAATCAGGGAATACCCCACACACATGTAGCTTTCCAGGTGCAAACAATCAACTGATGTGTAGGTATAAATAGCAGAAATCACAGTGCGTAAAGACGCACAATGGCTTATTTGGCACCATTATAAGATGCTGCGCATGGGAGACTCCGGAGGGAGCGGATCTTCAGGGACCAGCAAGACCCTCTGACTCAAAATGATGAGTGGCTCATAAGCCAGTTCCGACTGCCACATGCTGCTGGATCTCTGTGCTGTGCTGGGCCCAGTGTTACAAAGGAGCAACCGCAGGAACTGAGCTGTGCTGGTCCCCCTTCAAGTGCTGACAACACTGGGGTTTCTGGCCACCAGCACCTTTCAGGGGAATTGGCTGACAGGTCAAGGATATCACAGCCAACCTTTAACCATATTATGTCAGACATGTTAGAAGGTATCACTGGGTTGTCACAGCGGTACCTAAAGTTTCCTTACACAGTGGGTGAAGAAGCCAATAAAAAAGCGCAATTTGCAGCAAAGTCCGGTTTCCCAAATGTAATCGGTGCTATTGACTGCACTCATGTTGCTATAAGGACGCCTAGTGAGAATGAATTTGCTTTCATTAATCACAAGCATTTTCATTCTCTAAATGTTCAAATTATATGTGATGCAGACATGTTGCTCACAAATGTAGTGGTTCGGTGGCCTGGGTCAACCCATGATTCCTTCATATTGAGACACAGCAGTGTAGGGCGCCGACTGGAGACTGGAGCTGTGCGTGATGGCTGGCTTCTAGGTAGGGATAATTAGGATGTATTTATTCAGCATTTCATCCACGAGGCATTGTATTTTTTCTCTACTGCAGTGTCTAATCCATTCACTAATATTGCAGGTGATAGTGGGTATCCTCTCAAACGGTGGCTGCTCACCCCTCTGCAGGACTGAATCAGTGAGGACACATCCAC
>NW_026080493.1:0-1759 GCF_006386435.1 Epinephelus moara | reverse complement strand
TTTGTAATTTATTGAAAGATACTTCCTTAATCTTATTTGTACAGTATTTACCACACATTTTCCATGTGTTTTCACACTTAATATCATCACATGAAGAAGACAAAAACACCTTGATGAAGGGACAGTAACATGACTTATTGTGTTCCTAATATTTTTGTTAGAGCACTTCTATTTCAATATACTTCCACCAATATAAAGAGGAAAGTTTGGTTATTGTCTCTGCACTTAACTGAAATGTTTTTGCAATATTTTGAGGTAAATAATTTAAATAAAACATTTTAGCAGGGGTAGAACTTGAAACAGGTAACCCACCCGTGTGGGTTTCAACAGAAAACTACTTGTCTGTGTGCACATTTTTATGCCCTTTAGTTCAGTTGATGTGACAAATCTTTTCCCACAGGTCTTGCAAAGATGCAGCTTTTCACCAGTGTGGGCTCTCCTCATGTGGACTGTCAAAAGTTACCACTACAACTGAATATTTTCTCACATATTTCACAAGTGTATGGTTTCTCACTTGTGTGGATTGTCATGTCTTTCCAATTATGACATGACACAGAATATTTTCCCACAGGTTTGCAAGCCTACAGCTTCTCACCTGTGTGTGTTCTCATGTGAAACAACAAACTACTTTTAAACCTGAAAATTTTCCCACAGGATTCGCACGTATATGGCTTCTCACCAGTGTGTGCTCTCATGTGGGCCATTAAATTATTGTTACGTCCAAAACCCTTTCCACAGGTTTTGCAAGTATATGGCTTATCAGCTGTGTGTATTCTCCTGTGGACCAACAAACTACTTTTAAACCTGAAAATTTTCCCACAGGATTCGCAAGTATATGGCTTTTCACCAGTGTGTGATCTCATGTGGACCATTAAATTATTGTTACGTCCAAAACCCTTTCCACAGGTTTTGCAAGTATAAGGCTTCTCACCTGTGTGTGTTCTCATGTGGACCAACAAATGACTGCTACACCCAAAACCTTTTCCACAGGTTTTACAAGTATATGGCTTCTCACCTGTGTGTATTCTCACGTGGACCAACAAACTACTGTTTAATCCAAAACTTTTTCCACAGGTTTTACAAGTGTAAGGCTTCTCACCTGTGTGTGTTCTCATGTGGACCAACAAACTACTGCTTTGTCCAAAACCCTTTCCACAGGTTTTACAAGTATATGGCTTCTCACCTGTGTGTGTTCTCATGTGAACCAACAAATTACCATTACATCCAAAACCTTTTCCACAGATTTTACAAGTATAAGGCTTCTCACCTGTGTGTGTTCTTATGTGGACCAACAAACTACTGTTACATCCAAAACCTTTTCCACAGATTTCACAAGTATATGGCTTCTCACCTGTGTGTGTTCTCATGTGAACCAACAAATTACCGTTACATCCAAAACCCTTTCCACAGATTTTACAAGTATAAGGCTTCTCACCTGTGTGTGTTCTCATGTGAGCCAAATAGGCATTACTAAATCTGAAATTTTCTCCACATGTTTTGCAAGTGTATGGCTTCTCACCTGAGTGGCATTTCATGTGGCCGGTCAACTGAGAAATCTGCTTGAAAACTCTCCCACATTGTTTGCATGTAAACAGCTTCTCACCTGTGTGGACTCTCAGGTGTTTCTCCAGTGATGACTTATACTGGAAATCTTTCCCACATGTGTCACATTTTAAAGACTTTTTACCTGTGCGAATATTACAGTGACTTCTGCTTTTATGGTGTCTTTCCTTTGGTTCTGCCTCTGCATCTCTAGTTG